>NW_024423343.1:62480624-62638047 GCF_017311325.1 Ursus maritimus
TATATATATATATATATATATATATATATATATATAAACACATTAAATTTCATGTTGCGCATTTATTTTACTGGTTATCTGCTTTATAATAGTCCTACTGAGTAGTTTACGAGTTTCAAAAAGATATTTTACTTTTGTATTCTAACTAAGTAGTTTTGTTCAATTTCACTAAAACTGATAAATGCAAGGTTGTACATTTCTGGTTTTCTTAAATGTTTACATGAAAATATCCTTGTCTAAACTGTTGTGCTTGCTATGCTCCCTAGAATCTAGAAATGTCAGAACTAAAGGGGAAATTGGTAATCATGTATTCAAGGAATCATCAGTACAACGAGAGCACGTTACAACTGAGATAATGCAGGGTTGGAGATGTGAAAGACTTCCAAGGTCATCCAATTAGTTAGGGTACAGTCAGATCCAGTTCTCTTTGCTTCCAGCCCTGAGAACTTTCCACTACAAGCAAAATCCATGTAGCTACATGCTTAGCAGTAACTAGCAATAAAGGTAAAGTTCTAAGAAGAAAAAACAGCCTTCTTACGATAAGTTTTTAAAACCCTAGGACATGACAGAAATGTTCCATAGTCTATTTAAAATACTGGGGGGAAAAGTAATTTCAAACAAAATAGCAAAGTTTCAATATAAAGATGCAGCTTGGGGAGTTGAGAACCCTTCTCCAGTGCCCCTTTCAGTGTGTTCCCAGACCTGCACACAGGGGAGACACAGAACTACTTCTCATATGTCTAAGTCATGATATATATCTCATATGTCTGTCCAAGTCACCCCTGATCTTGGTAGGGCCACTGTTAGTTAGCTCATATGGTGCTTTGACTGAATTTAGGAAAAAGTGCTTCCTCTGGATGGTTGAATTAGAAAAAGACACCTCATATGGGTGATTTGCAGCCCCTCAGGCACAAGATGACTTTGTGCCAAGAAAAATGTACCCTCTTCCAGGAGGATGCCGATGTCCCCAGAGCACACTGCTTACAGAGTCAACCAATGGCTCTTCTGCATCTCTTCCTGCTTTTTTGGCATAAAGAGCACTTCTGCGCAATACACCACTATACAACTCTATGTGGTGGTCTTGCTTTTGGATCTACTCCCTCATGAATTCCCCTAGAGATTAAAATGAAATGTTGTGGTTGTACAGCCCTCCACTGAGTACCTATTAACACACTGTCTTCTCTCTAGTCTGAAAATGTGTTTTTCTACCTCTTAAGGGCAACATCTCCACCAAAGCCTTCCATCTCATCTCCTCCTAACTCAATCAAACAGCATATTTTTTGCTTATTTATTTATCTTCACCTTTTTCTGTATCCTGACTCCTTTCCTGTTTATAATTATTCTAGCTGGCTGATCACCAAAACTCTCCTTTTCCTCCTGGGCACACACATAGACCACATTTCCCAGCCCTGCTCAGTCAGGTATGCTTTAGGACGAAGATCTGGCAAATGGGCAGGTGGATGAAAACAAATAAGCTGCATGTGGGTCTAGCCTACAACACTTCTTACACAGTCCTCCATGCTCTTCATCATTTCCCAAGTAAAGAAGATTCAGTAGAGGTCTGTGGGCCTTGGGAGATAGTAAGGTCATTACATCAAAGAAACCTGGTCCCTAAATAACCGTAGAACAGACGACTCATGCCAACCCTCACTGGACTGTAACAGAAGTGAATATGTTTTTGGGTTACGTCACTGAGATTTGGCATTTTTTTTTTTACAGTAGGCCATGAAAGTCCACTACAAAATGTACCACTTTCCATTTGCCAGGCTCTAGTGGAGAATCAGACCATCACTAGAGGCAGCCGTCCTTTATGTGGCACAGAAAATTCAACGATACCATGCCTTCTCACTCTGCTTTCAAAGACATCAAGCCTTCAGGATAAGAAAACTAACTCCAGCTTACCCAAACTTGTGAGAACATCAGTAATTTCTACACTTCCATGCTGATATTATAGAACTGACTCAGCTTTTTGGATTTGACAAATCTTCTCTATGATTAAAAAAGGACACATGGAATTTGGTTGTTCTTAGTCATACCACCAAAGGCTATTCTTGAAAGAAAAGTAAGTTTCCAGAGACTTACTGCATTTTAGATCACAGAATGCAGTATGTATGCTTTAACTCTATAAATTTTCCTCCAAAAACTCAGGCTGTCATTTAAAGGATAATAAATGTCATTAACTATTTTTTTGAAGATGTATGCACCACACAAAATTACCTCATTATGTGAGATTAACTTGCATATTCCATTTGTTTTCTCCCACTCCCTTAGTGGATAGTAATGCAAAGAGATGACAAGGATGTTTACTTTTGAGATTAGAACCACCTGTTATAATTTTAATTTCAAGCTGGTGGTAAGATAAGTAGGTTCACAACAAAGTAGAAAATGGAAGGAAATATTACTATAGATAATCAAAGACTAGAGTAAAAATTGAAACCTGAAAACCAGAAATCTTAAAAATGGCGAATATATCAAATTGCAAGATCGGTCTGGCACAGCTCTTCATCAGAGCAAAAATTAAGAGCATAGAGTATTTTTGAGGTACTTCTTCCTTGGAATGACTTCTGTTTTAGAAAAACCTAATATAAATACTAAAAGGGAAAATGAAATTATGAGCTTTTAACAGTAATACTTTTGAGGCTAAAATTAGGTTAGGAGAAGGTGGCAAGTTTCTGTAAGGTTTTTATATCATACAGATTCATATTCTCTGATTATATAAAACACTCACTGATTGATGCTTAGGTCAACTGTGAGGTCTTGGAAACCATTTGGTCCCTCAGCCCACTTGGTGCTGAGAAACGGAACCCCAGTGACAAGATGGCATCACGGGCAGGGAGGGAAGCTGGTTTCCAGCTTCCAGTGACAACCTCACACTAGGGGAGTGGAGGTATGCTTGTTGGGTATAGTTAAGTCACTTCTGCCACTGTCCCCAGGGGTGTAGCTGAGAATATAACATAGCAAGGGAAAGGGATAATTCTTTGCTAATTTGAAGGAATTATCTGTTAGTGACTTTAAGGGTCAGCTCCTAGATGGCAGCAATACCATCAAAGTACTCAAAACTGAGTGAAGAGCATAAAGTGATTTGTGAATCTGTGCAGCAGGATGCAGTGGAAAGTCTGTCTGTGTTCTGAAGGCCAGGGTTGGTTCTAGTTCAATCTCTTCTAAGATGAGCACTACAGGAAGGTTATTATGCAAATTATGAACTTCTTTTTTTGGAAAATAGTGATACTAATACCTGCCTCACAACTTTGTGAACTACACATATAAACACACACACACACACTCTCTCTCTCTTTCTGCTGATTTTAACTATTATAAATAAGTACATTGTTAACAAACATCAATAATTCATTTAATATAGTTCTCTATTTACTAAGAAGCATATGTGTTCTCAGTATTTAGTTGGAAAATAGAAGTGATTCTAAGAAGGCGTTGGACCTTAGTCTCAAGGAGACTACAACTATTTGGGGAGTCAAGATATACTCAAGAAGCAATAAATTAATACAAAATCATACGTTATTAAGAGCGAATGTGGGTTTTAGGTGATGATAATACAAAATGAGAGGTAGGCCTTGAACTGGGTGAAATATTTTCCTGAATAAGAGATTACTAGGTATTAAATAGTTTTTAGTTATTAGTTATAATTTAGTTAACAGTTATTGATTATTAAGTATTAGTTAAGAAGCAAAAGACAAAAAAAAAAAGAGTCCATTCACGTTAAGACCTTTGAGATTTACCTTAATCCTAGAAATTTAGTTGGATAGGTTTTGTTGCACGTGACAGAAAACCAAAATGAGTGATTTAATTATTGATTTAAGACAAAAATTTCTCTTTCTCTCTCTCCCCCACTTCCCTCGCCCCTTCCCCACACATCTGGATAGACAATCCCAAGCCAGTATAGCATCTTCTCGGAGTCAGACTTCAGGTTCTTTCTATCTTGATGCGTCCACTCCCATGGCCTTGAGGCTGCTAGAGCTGCAGCCCTATATCTCCATTACAGGCAGCAGGGAGGAGAGGAGGGTGGAGAAGGGCTCACTTCACCTCTTTTAATAAGACATTTTGGGCACCTGGGTGGCTTAGTTGCTTAGGTGTCTGCCTTCAGCTTGGGTCATGGTCCTAGGGTCCTGGGAACGAGTCCTGCATTGGGCTCCCTGCTCAGCAGGGTGTCTGCTTCTCCCTCTCCCTCTGTCCCTCCCCCTGCTTGTGCTCTCTCACTCTTTCTCTCAAATAAATAAATAAAATCTTTCAGAAAGAAAAAGAAGAAGAAGACTTTCTAGATATGAACTATATTTCCTTTCACTTCTCATTTTCAGAACTTGGTCCTGTGACCATGCTGAGATGCAAGGCTTCTGGAAACTCGATTCTAAGCATTTATTAGAGAAAAAAAGAAAGGGCCTGGGTGGCAGTCGGGGGAAGTAGGGACAGTGAGTCTCTAGTAGGCTTTCTGCTTCTGTTTTCTTTTTCCTCCTTTAGTCAGAAAACTAACACTTGCCTGCAGAAGAGAGTGGGCCAAGAGTGGATCTACATTTCCCCTCCAGTGCGCTCACTAAGTATGTAAGGGTGGTGCCTCTCTCTCTACTTCCTTTCTTAGCTGTAAAATGAAAGCGAGGTCTTGTAACTTATCTGAAACTCTCTAATTTTATCATGGGTAAAATCAGACTGATGGAGCTGGACCCATGACTTTACAAAATAGGAAATGTTCAAGAGCTTAACACTTAAAAGATTAGATTAGGTCGCTGAACTAGAAAAAGGTTTATAGTCCCAGAGTCATAAAAGAAGGGGTTTCCCTTCTGCAGTGATTTTGGTCCTGGTACACAGAGCCAATGGAAATTCTCATGTAGGAGTTGTTCTCGGCAAGCACAAAATTTCACGCAGCAAAGTCTGGTGGATCTAATTCTTTTTGGCAGGCAGCCTGAGGAAAGCAGGGTAAGAAGTTAGAGAACCTTAATTCCTATCCTGGCTTGGTCACTCACTGCCACTGGGACTTTCAGCCAATCATTTAATATCTTTGGGTCTCAGTTTTACTAAATGCAACATTTTTGTAGGTATCCCAACAGAATAAAGTAGAGACCTAGAGATCTCTCTCCCTCCTACTCAGGTATTTGACAAACATGTTAATGTACAGATAAACCAGTTAAGCTGGCCATGTGGAAAAAAAAAATGACCACCAAATTATCTGGTGAAACACATGGCTGTTTCCCAAGTGGAAAGTTCCAGGAAAACAGGATGGCGTCTGAGGGAGAGCAACTCTGTATGGCATTGAGACCAGGGATGTGCAGCAGTGGTGGGATTGATCCAGTATAGCTAAGAGATCCCGCTTTCTGAGCAAGAGAAGGATCATTTCCAGTAGACTGTGTGCCCAGCTTATGGAGGCTGAGTAGCAGAATCCAAGATGTGATGCTGAATGCTGGAGAGCAGTCAGGGGCCATGGTAGGGGAAGGGGAAAGGAACATGAAGAATGAGGATACATCTTGACCTTGAAGAGGTTTGGCAGAAATAATGGTGAAATGACATTTGTTTTCTAGTGCTAAGAATGCTTCATGCTTCTCCAGGTTGGTGTTTTGAGAAGATGGTTAATGGTACCACAGGGGAAAACGTGGGTGACAGGAAAAGTTTAAGGTCAAAAAGTATAGCAGTGATGTGGAAAGGGGTATTCTATATTAAACAGGAATCTAACATTGTAAATTGGTGGTACATCTGGATGTCAGAATTATATGAGAGCTGAATCAGAGCTTTGTTTTCAATTCCCTATGTGTAGTGAAGAATTAGCTTCAACCCAAAGAGAGATCCGGCCATTGCTCTTCACTACTAGGAGGTGATTTCTAGGCCCCTGGAATATCCTGCCTGATAGGAGTGTCTTTGTTTGCCTGGAGACTTTGGTCACCAGACAGTCTAACAACATGATACATGATGGGGCTTAGAAACTTGTATCAGTTTTGACCTCTGAAGGAACTAGAAACTAAAGAAGTTATCCCTAATTTCCAGGAGGGGTTGAAACTAGAGGTCAGCCATGTGGGCAGTATGTGACTGAGTCCCAATAGAAACTCTGGACACCAAAGGCTGCAGTGAGCTTCCCTGGTTGGCAATACTCTTTGAGTTATTGAGTCTCAATGTTGAGTCGTGCATCATAGCTGGGAGAAGGTAACACCATCCATTAGTCTACAGGAGAAGATGAGGAAGCTCTAGGCTTTGACCCCTCTCTGGCTTTGTTAAGTGTCTCTTCCTTTTGGTGGTTTTAATTTGTATCCTTCTACTACAATAAAACTAATGTTAACTGTAGTATTTTTGAGTTCTATAAGTCATTCTAGTGAATTACTGAACCCAGGGGAGTCCACAAGGAATTCAAACTTGTAGCCAACTGGTCTGGGTAAAGTGAGGGTGGCCCTGAAGACCTCTGAATTTGTGGCTGGTGTCCAACATGAGAGCAGTCTTGTGGAGGGCTATGTCCTCAGACTTGCTGTTTGCCAAACTCATTGCAGTTGGTGTCAGATGTCTTCTGTCAGTTTGGCAATCTGTGGCTTGTGCCCTTAACCTTGAGTTTGAATGACTCTGAGTATCTCTCATCTAAAATCTCCTTCCTCTTTTGAGTCTGTTGTATCCTTCTGATTGACACTGTTAGCTGGCCATTCAAAATCCATTGTTCTTCTCTTGATATTTTTAAGGGCAGTCAATGTACTTATCTGGGCCAGGTACTGGATCAAATTTGGTCAAAGTCAATCATGACAATTCTGTTTTCTACTTTCTGTTTAATGTATGAGTCTCCATGTGACCCAATTCTGACCACTGAGCCCTAAAATGAATTTTGCTGGGGGTGCCAGTATCTTGGGAGAGTTTTTGCCTTCCTGATGAGAAAGTGCATATAGCTTTTCTCCTGTTGCTGGTTTTTCTGCCTTGAATGTGACATAATGCCTGGGGGCGGGGGGTGGACCGAAGGCTATATAAACCTACAAGATTAGGAGAGTTGGATTGAGCCTGGAGCACTGATATTTTTGAGCCACTGCAATCACCTTCAGCTTCCTATTTCAGGATTCTTGCTATGTAAGGAAAATACACTTGTATTTGTTTACAGCCCATGTATATCTGCTTCTCTGTTGTTTGTAACCAAATGCATTTATAATAGGTACAAGCTCCCACAGAAAGAAGAAAGAGGTGAGGCACCATGTTCAAAGTCATAGGTGCATCAAGGCTATGCCCTATTCCCCTGACTTCCATCCCAGCACCTTCCTCAATACTCCATTATGCCCTGTTTTGTCCCTTATTTTATGAACGATAATGAGCTTAATAGTCTACATACTATTCCATATAGTAAATAAAATAACCTAGTTAGAGAAAGTTAAAGTTATATACAGCTCAATGTTCCATTATCAGACCCTTAAAACAATAAATTGAATGATCAATTTGCTTTTCTTGTAATTTTTATTTTCTTATCCTTTTAATACATCTTTTCCCTTGACTTTTACCAACTCCCAATCTCAACATCCCCAGTGATTTCATATGTGGTATATAATTATGTCATATCCATTCATAATAAAACTACTTTATATCCCATCCACCAAAGCATTAACACTTTTAAAGAACTTCAAAAAGTTTATTAATCTGAACTCAGCTGACTAAAAGCATCTATGTAGTCGTCATTCAAAATAAATTTATTTCTTGCTTGATTTAAAATAAATATTAAATTCACTGCTTTTCTGAGTAATTACTAAGTAGACTTCTTCAACCATGTTGTTTATTTACAAAAACTAGCACCTCAGTTTTAGGGGATAAGTCCCATACAAATAAAACCTTCTCTCTGTTATTGACCAAGCTGAGAGCATAATTAGTATATATTTTCCTTCCAAAATGTTTGAACTAAATAACAACCAATAAATCAATCACGTCTGAGTCTCTCTAATCTCTTAATATTAATGTTTAATTAGGAAACTTCCTATGAGACTATTTCCAGTGAGAAAATACGTTTTTATACTGAGAACTTTATTTTCTTTTAAAGACTTTATTTATTTATTTGAGAGCGAGAGAGCGTATCAGTGGGGTGAGGGGCAGAAGGAGAAGCAAGCTCCTCCCCCGAGCAGGGAGCCAGACGCTGGGCTCAATCCCAGGACCCTGAAATCACGACCTGAGCCAAAGGCAGATGCTTAACTGACTGAGCCACCCAGGTACACCACACACACTGAGAACTTTAAGCTCCCTCTTCAAAATGTTCTACTCTGGAGTATTTTTCTAAATGTGAATTGTAAAAATTAAGATAGTATACATGTAGAGAAGGTCACTGTCAGTTTTAGAACCTACCTGACTTTCTTTCCTTTCATCTTACAAAAAGCCTTAATACCAAATTATACACAGATCTCTAGACTACTACAGTACTGAAAAGACTCTGCCTACCCTATATAACCCACACATTTTAAAAAACGAGATAGAAGCAGAATTCCACTTTGCAGAGCTGATTTTCCATCAACATCCTGGTCACATCTTTGAGGATAAAGTACGTTTATACAAGTAGACCAGCGATTACTAGACTCATTTCAAATACTCTTCTATTCCTTTGTAAACGCATTCTGCTGAATTTATATCTCATTTTATGGCATAAAAACAAGTAAAGGCTTCTAAATCACTATATATAGTTTTGTCCATAAGGAAGAAAGTGTGCCAGTGCTTTTCCCTTCTTCCAAATATGGAGATATTCAGGTGGAAAAGATAGACCCTGACTTGCCCACATCTTAACAGAACAAGCGTACAGCAAAACCACCATCTGGGTTCCCCATCATAGTTACATGTTTTGTAGGATACCTCACAGCAGAATCACTTCTTAAGGCTTATTTTAAATCTTGAAACTTGTCTTAGAAAATTGAATACAACTGAGTTAAATTGTTGAAAACACAAAAAGAATATACTAAAATTATGAAAGGACAGATCCTTCCCTTTCTCTTTTATCAGAGCAGGCAGAAAAATTATCTTACATCATTCATACAGGTTAATGAGGGAAATATATTTGTCTCACATTTGAAAGGGATATAGAGACAAATGTAAAGAGTTTCAATAAAAGCAGTACAAAACAGTTAACAGTTTGGATGTATTTAAACATTAGTTCCGAAGAATTTATAATTTAAAATTTAAAAAAATTAATGTGTTTTCAAACTATCCCTCCAAGTTCAGTGTCGGTATTAATACCACCATTAAACAATGGAGCTCAGCAGCCCCTTCTGGGACATCAGTCAGCAAACAGTAGACTCAGGACCAAAAGCCTCATGTTGTGACCTTTAAACCCAATTCCATTTCCAGTAGATGATTTGTCTTTTAAGGTAATAGGTCATATTATAGAGATTAACCACTATGAAAATTCAAAGCATAGGTTAATTAGGAATAAGGAGTTATATAATTATGACTTATGGAGCCACAGCTAGAAGTTTGGTGAGCTGGGAGACATTCATGGAGGATGACATAATCATCACATGTAAAAATCTAGTAGGCCCTCAGTACATGTTCTGCAGGACCACTGCAGTGACCGTAGAACAACCTGTCAGTAGGGATAGAAAGGAAGTACCGAACTGAGGTAGTTTCTGATTAGTTCAGGCTTTTCCAAATGCCAAAACTAAAATATCCAGATTACTCTAAAAACACTTGAGTGACTTCAAATCTTCATCTACTTCCCTATATGTACGTAGTTTTAATCCTTTGTGAGACATTTTAAGATGCCTCTAAGAAAGAGGTGGAACAGGGAAAAGGCTACTCACCAAACTTTTACCACTTCAAGTTACCTAAAAAGTGTTTTTAATTTTCATCTGATAATTGCTTACCTATAACTTGGCTGCTATAAAATAAATTAGTATTTAGAGATGAGGAGAATAGAATGGAAGAAACATGGGTTGAGCAAGCAGCAGCATCTTTAATCAAAATAAGTCAGAAAAGCTAAGAAGTCTATCCTCTTGATCATATAATCAGAGTAAAATCAGGAAGGGGAATACAGCTTTTTTTCTACCTTAAAGGGAGGCATGCAGGGTAAGAATGCAAAATGAGTGGGGCGCCTGGGTGGCACAGCGGTTAAGCGTCTGCCTTCGGCTCAGGGCGTGATCCTGGCGTTATGGGATCGAGCCCCACATCAGGCTCCTCTGCTAGGAGCCTGCTTCTTCCTCTCCCACTCCCCCTGCTTGTGTTCCCTCTCTCGCTGGCTGTCTCTATCTCTGTCAAATAAATAAATAAAATCTTTAAAAAAAAAAAGAATGCAAAATGAGTAGCCTGTGTGAAAATCAAGGCCTCAGAATTTACTCTTTAGTAAGAAAGCATATGCATGAAGAGTCTATTTAAAAAATAAGAACAAGCCATTAATTATAAAAATGCTACCATTTGGCAAGAACAAATAATTCTGTTTTAAAATAATTTCAGCATCTCACCCAAACAAAGCATAACTAATGCTTTTATCTGTGGTTATTTTAATGACTGATTTGCATGTGCCAAGGCTGAAAAGTAATCATTTCCGTGATTTTATATTAATATCCACTGTTGCCATTTGGTTGGTAACCTTGCTTGAATGAGATCACTTCATATTCTCAATATCTCTGCCTCCTCTCTCTCAAGGTTTGAGAAAGAAAATAATTAAATTTTTCAGAAATAGTTGTAATGGGGAGCAAGATAAAATCTAAAAGTGGATTTAATAGTGCTTTAGAAATAATAGACATGTGAGCTGACACATACTTGTCCACCACAGACAGCCAAAGGCTTAAGGACAATAAAACAACCAAGAAAACCAGATAGGTTAGTTCAACACCAGCTGGCATCTCTAAAATGTAACAGGAAGTCAGCATCTGATTTTTGGCCTAATTTAAATTAAAAAGGCATGATACCTAGTTTCAATACTTAAAAGAAAACCAATGAACATTAGGGTAATTACCAGAAAGAATGCTCAGGCACCAAATGAGTAGGCCAGAGCAGCACCTCTCAAGCATGAATGTGCACGTGAATCATCGAGAGATTTTGTTAAAATATAGATTCTCATTCAATAGGTCTGAGGTGGGGCCTGACATTTTTGTGTCTCCAACAAGCTCCCAACAGAGAAGTATGCTGCTGGCTTGGAAACACTTTTGAGTAGCAGGGCACTACTACATGTAGTAGAACGGGGTCAAGTACTTTTTTGGTCCATGAGTTGAATGGGTTAACCCAGGATTGAGGCACTCTGGGCACTTTCTGGCCTAAACCGTTCTCTTTCTTACTGATGTCGTCCTAGGGTGACTGGACCACCACTAGACAAATACAAAATCAGCAGGATTCTCTTGGAAATGAAAAAGATGACTAGTACTCTACCAAACTCAAGACTGGGGAAGTGATCATTTTGTAATTGCTTTAGATTGATTTGTTTCAGTGGATTTAACTTGTTCCTAATACATAAAGTCTGAATCATATTCAATATGCCCTTTTTCCTTTAAGGAAAAGAGTTGTTTTTTTAACAGTTGGAAGAAGCGATATTCATTATTAATTTAAGTATGATCCAAGGCTTGGAAAACAGAGAAGAATTAGAGGATTTCCAAGAAGTTTTGAATTTAATTTAATTTAAAATTATATCTGGAGTGCTAGCTAGCTCAGTCGATTAA
The DNA here is from genome assembly GCF_017311325.1 of Ursus maritimus. NCBI lineage: Eukaryota > Metazoa > Chordata > Mammalia > Carnivora > Ursidae > Ursus > Ursus maritimus. The sequence continues at coordinate 62,492,207 of NW_024423343.1, forward strand.
GCGACCAACTTGGTTTCAGCTCAGGTTATGATCAGGATTGAGTCTGCTCAGTGGGGAGTTTGTTTAGGGTTCTCTCTCTCCTTCTCCCTCTGCCCCTCCCCCTCCTCTCCCTCTCTCTCTCTAAAATAAATAAATAAAATCTTTAAAAAAAAAATTATGCCTGATGATTTCCTATTTTAATTAGTATTTTGTGTAAACCAAATTATATTATCTTTGTTTCAGTTTACCTTGTGATCACCTCAAAAATAAAGATGCAAAAAACAGGTTATTTTTGTTTAAGAGCCATATGAGAAGAGAATGGGTACAGTTCTGCCAGTGATTTCACTATCTTTCAATTTCTGCGTGTTTGTATGACCTACAGTTTATGCTATAATGTCAAAGAATAATCAGCACTATCCTCCTGTCTTTTTACAAAATATATCAGTATCATAAATCATACCAGATTGAGGTTCAAATACATCACACTTTGTTTAAAGAGGGCAACCTATCTTTGCAAAGTAATGCATTTTTGTGGTTTATTTGGGATAATGAATAATTTTTGTCTAACCTTTGCTTGAAGTATATACCTGCACTATTCTGGGAAATTACAAATATTTGCATATTTGGATTTTTTGTTTTGTTTTGTCCTTGGAGGACTCATTTGTCTGCTTTGTATTGCAGTACAAAGATATTTTTTTTCATTGATAAAGCTAACTTTGGTCTTATCTAAGTCTTTTTTAAATAGAAAAAGGAATGACTATATTCTACTTAAGCTCTTTTTAAGAATTCCAATCATGTTTATATATCAGGGAAAGAATTGAGGCTGACATAATTTATGTGGACTTAAGGAGATTAACCTACTTTCGTTACTTTTATTGGACTGCTTTCATTTCTCATTAATTTTTAGCACAGTGTCTTTAACAATTAACCAAAAAAACCCAACCCAAAACAAAACAAAACCTAAAAAGTATATTTATCTTTTTACCATTTTTACAGTAACACTTACAAACTAAGTATAATTAGATCTGTTACCTTTGGAATCTTTTTAACAATAACAAGGCAATAATCTGAAGTACGAGACACATTTGTCACATAGATTTTGAGGTATAAATAAGCCTGATGATTCAACTAATTTTACTTTAGTCTAATATCAATTGTATTATCTATCAGTGCTCTAGAAGCAGGTACAGATTTTTCATGAAAGCTAAGAAAACTCGGTTAAGTATTTTTAAGAAGTTCCTGCTAAAAATCTCTTTAGTTTCATATTTAGTTCAGCAGTTTCTATGATTTACATAATGTTCTAAAATACTATTCGGGTTATACAAGGATGAACTGAAGTTATTTTCTTTTCTCATTTTTCATGTTGGTTAGCATAGCAAACCCAGTTTAGAGAATAATCAAAGCTGCCTTCTGTGAACTGTGTGATAAGATCACTGCTCCACCCAGGCTGACTCAAGGGGAAGGTGCTCCCTAATGTGTTAGTCTTAAGTCAACTCTGTTACGGAGGAGCAAAAGAGACAGCACTTACAAACACGAAAGTGATACCCTTCATATATTCTCACCAATACTGCCGGTTTTATGTCCTCAACCATCCTACTATTTGCAAGACTGGAAAAACACATATATGTTTTTAAAACATTTATATGTGTGTGTGTATATATATGTGTGTATATATATATATATATATACACACACATATACACACATATATATACATATATATACACATATACATATGTATACATATATATTTATATATGTATACATATATATTTACACACATATACACCAAACATGCATATATACATATATGTGGTTATGCACACTTTAAAAACATATAGGTATGTATTTATATGCATATGTATATCTCTGTGGTTTACTCAGCTACACCAAATCTTTTTATTTACAGTTTTTTAAAAACTTTTTGTTTGTTAGCTCTTCTAGATACAGCAGAAATCTTAGTATATCTGAGTTAATAGGACATGGATCAGAGGGAACATTCGCGAAGGCAAGAAGGTGGGAGCATAACAGACTTCAGAACAAGCATCCAGGAATTGAAAGAAAAATGCTTGCAAGGGGCTTCCAACTGCTAGCAATCATGGATTTTTTGATTATTTTGGACCTCCAATAGGAGCAGAAGCAGGGAAAAAATTTAGATAGGTAGTGAGAAGAAGTCAGAAAGGTCTTGCAGTAGAATTGAGATTTGCTGATGCTTGGTAATGGGGTGGGGGAGGGACCTGGAGACTGTGAAGGCGGAATTCGCAGGACTGATGTTTTGGCTTCAACCACTGAGGGGATCACTGTTCCATTTACAGAAATAGGGTCAATGGTAACTAACGGAAGAACGTATATTATTAACTACCATCTCTTCAGATTTTAAGTCTTTTTTTGATTGGCTCCCTTCCTAAAATATCTTCATCAGTTCTCTCAGAGACAGACTGCATATATAGATACTATAATTTTTTTCCCATCTTCTTGATCATAAGTCAACTTTCAGTTACTTGCATCAAGGATCTGGGACTTTTTTCAGGTGTTTAGGAACCTAAGTTTAGCAAGAAGTTGGCAGATCAAATTTACCTTCCAAAACACGGTGTCAGAGTGTTGAGGCAAAAGAGCAGCTAAAACTTCCATTTTTTTCTGCAACTTTACTAGGTCAGTTTCCAGTTCCTTAGTCCTTGCATTAGGATGGCAGGGAGGAAGGACCTGGGTGTATTGGTTCCTAAAGGACCCTTAATTCTCCTGGTGTCTTCTGGGAACAAATCCTGTATAAAAGGGACCAGAGAGGCTTTGTTTTTCTTGTACATTTTCCTTTCTCTTCCCCTCCTCTCGGCACACAAACACATCCCTGTCTCTAACACTAGAACTGCTTTCTTGAGGCCTGAAGCATAGGGAGCCAGGAAGGGGACGGTGTTTAAATACAAGGTGGAAAACTTTATAGAGAAATGATGACTAAGATTGTATGTGTATATATACACACACGCACACACACACACACATATATGTGTGTATATATACAAATGTGTGTATATAAACATTCTCATTACTTTAGGACAAATAAAACGTTTTGCAGTCTTCTTTATAAAAAGCAATTGTCTTTTTGGGGCGCCTGGGTGGCTCACTCCTTAGGCATCTGCCTTCGGCTCAGGGCGTGATCCCGGTGTTCTGGGATTGAGCCCCGCATAGGGCTCCTCTGCTGGGAGCCTGCTTCTTCCTCTCCCACTCCCCCTGCTTGTGTTCCCTCTCTCGCTGGCTGTCTCTCTCTCTGTCAAATAAATAGGTAAAATCTTTAAAAAAAAAAAAAAAAAGAAAGAAAGAAAAAAGCAATTGTCTTTTTTTTCCTTGGAAGATTTTATTTATTTATTTGAGAGAGTGCACGTGGGGAGTGGCAGAGGCGGAGCAAGAGGGACAAGCAGACTCCGTGCTGAGTGTGGAGCCCAACTCAGGCCTCAATCCCTTAACCTTGAGATCATGACCGGAGCCTAAATCAAGAGTCGGTTGCTTAACCAACGGAGCCACCCAGGTGCCCCAGAAATTATGTCCTTTTAAATGACAAGTACCTCAGTTGACTTGATGTCATTTAAGAATTTTTTTTTTATTATTGGAGCACCTGGGTGGCTCAGTCGGTTGGGTGTCCGACTCTTGGTTTCGGCTCAGGTCATGATCTCATGGGTCATGAGATCCAGCCCCACATCTGGCTCTGCACTCAGGAGGAGTTTGTTTGAAAGATTCTTTCCCTCTGCCCCACCCCAATCAATCAATCAATCTTAAAAAAAAAAAAAAGAATTTTTGTATTATTATGTCACTCTCTTTTTTTTCTTATCGCCTTTCCCTCCCTCCCTCCTTCCTTAATTTCTTTCTTTCCTCCTATCTTTCTTTTTCCTTTCTCCTCCTTTCCTTCCCTGCTTCCTTCTCCTTCCTTCCTTCCTTCCTTCCTTCCTTCCTTCCTTCCTTCCTTCCTTCCTTCCTTGTCTTTCTAGCATTTTAGAAACTACGTATCTGGAACAAATTGCAATATCTAATTGTAATACTGTTACACTGAACGAATTTTGTCAAGTAAGACACTTTTGAAACTAGACTTTTTGACCTTGTATACTATTTAAATGCAAAATATACTCTGACTCACAATGGCTCATATTACTCTAGTCTATATAATAATAAAAGTTGTCTAATAGAAGTAATATAAACAGTATCTCTCTTTTTTTTTTTAAGATTTATTTATTTGACAGAGATAGAGACAGCCAGCGAGAGAGGGAACACAAGCAGGGGGAGTGGGAGAGGAAGAAGCAGGCTCATAGCAGAAGAGCCTGATGTGGGGCTCGATCCCAGATCGCTGGGATCACGCCCTGAGCCGAAGGCAGACGCTTAACTGCTGTGCCACCCAGGCGCCCCAAACAGTATCTCTTTTTTTAATATAGAAGAAAAATTACCTAATCTAATTGCTGTAAACATGTAGTTTATGCCAAACACGTATTCCTGAGAAGTAACATAGCATTGGTTAAATTTGGGGAGGACGACAAGGGATGCATCTCCTTCATATCCCTATGATTTTATTTTGTTTTTCCTTCTTCCCAGACTACACAAATTCAAAGGATAGAGCCACCTCTTTCTGTAAGACTGGGCCAGTAAAATGTTCAAGCACTAAATTAATTCAGTCAACTGACTAAACTCAATTTTCCCTGAGATTCCATCTCCCCTCCTCTAATGCTTTCCTGGAATTACATTGCAAGTTGCATGTCACATCTACAAAGATCAGACCGTCACGATTTTCCCACAGTGGGCTGCTGCATTGTATAGGGTAGAGACCAGAGAACTCAAGGAAACCATTTTCATCACATCTCTAACGATGTACAGAATTCAACTTGTGCAGCCATGCTCTGGGGCCCTAGAGCCAGTACATCCCTACCATAAATGGAAGTCTTCTCCAACACAAAAAATATCTATAATTCTATGATTTCCCGTTTTGATTCTTTACACCCTGTAGCTACTTATTCTGGAAAAATAGGATAATCTTTTTTCCCTCGTTCCTGTGTTTCCTTGATGATGTGTACAATAGGACCTATGATAAAATAGCATGGCTTTGTGTGCTTGGAGTCAGACTTGGGTTTGAATCTGGCTCTACCAATCGTTGGCTTTGTAATCACAAGTGTCTATGCTCCTCTGAGTTTCTTCTTTTGTAAAATGAGGATAACAAAACCTCCTCACAGCCATGTATGTGTTAAGTGTATACAGTGCTTAACACAGGATATCATAAATCCTTAAGAAATACTAATTTCCTGCTTCCTCACATTTGCCAGTTTAGATTTGATTACTAAAATTGTAGGAAAATAAAAGCACTAATACTGCTTCACAAATTACCCCCAAATATAGGGGTAGCTGCACCCCCTAAATGTAAATATCTATACACATATATATTTTCTCTGTGTGTTTGTGGTCATAGGTGGCTTGACAGAGACACTGAGAGGGTCCTTAGAATAGCTCATAAGTCAGCTCAATTACTATCTTGGGGTTTCTCTTTGAACCATTCTCTGTAATATTCATTCTATTTGTACCTTCTCAATGTAGAACAAGATTTTTAATTTTACCATAGCTTATAATGGTTTTTTAATAAAAAATGTACACCTACATAAATATTTCCAAATAATATATTTAACCATCTAAAAACAAGGCAAATTTTGAACAAATTCCTTTCTATTCTCTAATCCTCCAAAATTTCATTATCTTCATTCTTATTCTCTTTCTCCCCAGAACATAATTTCTTTATTTTAAAAAAGAGCACTACATATTTTACATATAAGCATAATATACATGTGAGTATGTATGTTATTTTAATTTTTCCTCTTTTCCAAGAAGAAAAGGAAATGAATGGGAAATTTAGGTGTGTGTTTGTGTGTATAGGTGAGAACATAATGAATTACAGAAATATAGAAAAGTCTGGACAAAGAACCATGCTTTACTTGATTTGAAACAACAGAACAAAACAGATTTGACCTATAAAATAAATCTAAACAGATCAGTATTGCCTATAAATAAAAGGATTTGTGATATTTCATTTAGAAAATGTTTGGATAGGGCCTAAGCAGAGGCTATTTTTTAATCCTCTATTTAGGCGATTATTTGGCAAGTGACCTTGAACATTTCTTTACCATTCTGTAATGTTAAGTTAAACTGATTAGCAGAAAAATGAAATACATCATGGACTATTTAGTCTTGTCTTGACTATAGAAACTCTTTTCTAAAGAGTGTAAATACTAGGACCTGAATAGTAAATTGACATATTATATGAAAAAGTTCCCAAGGAAAAAAAACCAAGTGGCTAATAAACATGAGAAAATGTTTGTATCAGTAGTAAGCAAAACTATATATAAATAAAATATACGTGTGTGTGTGTGTGTGTGTATAAATAACAACAAGATTCAATTAGTAATTTAAAATAAAATTCTGAGGAATGCATGAGACCAAAACGTTCACTTACTGGTTAGAAGGTAAGTTTTTATTTATTTTTTTTTAAATTTTTTTTAAGAAGACAAGTTTTTAGAACATTTGCTCCACATTCTTCTTTATAAAAAAGAATTTATCCCAAAAAGGTAATTTAAAGGTTTTGTGCAAAAAAGTATAACACAATGTTAGAAGTAACCAACATATTCACAATAAGTAAATTAACATACCTTAGTAAATTATAAGGTATTATTATGTGATCATGAAAACTAGGCATTTGTAAGAAATGGGCATATATTGTAATATTAATTAAAACTATGATACATAATTATAGAGTATAGTTAATATACTCTCATTAGCATATTAAAATATGCATAGAAGAAAGCTAGGAAGTGCAAAAATATTCATAACGGTCCTATCTAGATGGTAGCATCATGGTGTTTTACTGTTTTTTTGAAAATATTTTTTTACTTTCTTACAGCAACATATATTATTCTTATTTTAGTGCATTTTTTAATTTATTGGAAGTAAGCCATGCACTATTTGAAGAAAAAATAATTGCATTAGACTTTCTATCCTGGAAATAAGCCTTTGTGACTGGCTTTAATAATGCAGTCCGCAAAGAGTAGCCCTATTCTCACTGCTGGCTTAAATCTTCATATCTGATGGCTGACCATTTTTGGGGGTTAGTCTTAACACATTATGGAAAAGTAAAAATAAAATGACTGAATTATAAAGAGGTCCACCCTCCCCTTAATCTTTTTCAAGGTACATAGAAAGGGACCATCAATTTCCAGACATGACCCTTCTTTCTGCTCTGACCCCCTTCATTTTCCCTGCCATCTCCATTCTAATTCACCCCCAAACATTTATGTTGAGCACCTCACAAGCCAAATAGAAGAGCTATCATTTAAAACTGTAACAGGACATTGAGATCCACTATCTTTTTGATAGGCAGACCCTTGTGATTATTATTTTAAAGTTAATGTCGTTCATTTGCTAGGTGAACTTCTGGTGTCTCTGTTTTTTTTTTTTTTTTTTAAGATTTTTTATTTATTCTTTTGACAGAGATAGAGATAGCCAGCGAGAGAGGGAACACAGTCAGGGGGAGTGGGAGAGGAAGAAGCAGGCTTCCAGCGGAGGAGCCTGATGTGGGGCTCGATCCCAGAACACCAGGATCACGCCCTTAGCCGAAGGCAGACGCTTAACGCCTGAGCCACCCAGGCGCCCCCTGGTGTCTCTGTTTTTAATAGGAGAAGGAAACAGAGTACGTAAAGCTGAACTACAAAAATAATTAAATGAATAAAAACAGATGCCATGATCAGAACCCTAAAGTTCTTAAAATGACTAAAAAATTCTTTCTTGTGCACCTATGATGAATTCAACAACATTCGAGCATTAGCCTTTCCTACTATGTATGCCTACACTGAATATGCAGGCTAATCTGCTTAAGCATCTTGTATGCAGAATTAATTTTCTATTTTCCCAGAAGATCTCCCCAAAACAGAGCTTAAACTTTTATGATCAAATCTGATTTGAATTAAATAATAGATATTCAATTGAAAGAATAATTAAAAATTGGAAAAGGTTTCCCATCAAGGTTGTGAAATGCTGAAAGAGTAGTAAAAATAAGACAAACATTCAATAAAGATGGATGGTTGCCTGAGTGCTATGCAGGCTAGAGGGTGGTAGCTGATTCAGATGAGCTTTTGGTTTTTCCTCCACCCTGTTCTCACAATTTTAGTAGCTATTTCATAGCCTCACTTAAAACTAGCATCAGGGGCGCCTGGGTGGCACAGTGGTTAAGCGTTTGCCTTCGGCTCAGGGCGTGATCCCAGCGTTCTGGGATCGAGCCCCACGTCAGGCTCCTCCGCTATGAGCCTGCTTCTTCCTCTCCCACTCCCTCTGCTTGTGTTCCCTCTCTCACTGGCTGTCTCTATCTCTGTCAAATAAATAAATAAATAAAATCTTTAAAAAAAAACTAGCATCAAATAGCAAAGAAAATGGATCAGTTTACTAAAAAAATCAAAATTTTATTTGAGGAATTATTATAGCAGCGTGTATATAATACATTTGTACACAGGACATGGTATCCTTTCATGCTTTCCTTTAGATGTTTAGTAGGACCCTTTGAGTGCCAGGCTCTGATCTAGGAGTTGGGAAATCATAGAAATCCTACATCCTCATGAAATGTACATTTTAGTGGAGCAAACAGACAAAAAGAGATAAACAAAAATTCATCATATACCAGGTACTGTTAAGTATAGTAAACAAAAGTAAACCCAGACGAGAGACAGAGGGAACATGAGTACCACTGTGTTAGCACTGTGCAGCGGAGAGGTGATAGCACCGAACTGAGAAGGGGTTATCTGCACAAAGACCTCCGTAAAATGTGAGGGAGCGAGCTATGCAAATATCTGAAGGAAGACAGTTCTAAACAGACAAAACAGCAAAATCAATGTCACAGAGACTAGATGGGCTTTCATGTTCAAGGACAGAATGGACAAGGGAGACTGGCAGCAGAAGTAAGGAGGAACTAGATCAAATAAACTGTCATGGGGCACAGTAAGGATTTTGGATATCATAGACTCCACTAGAGAGCTGAGAGAAGGAGAGTGACATAATCCGTTTTGTGGCATAAAAGAATTGCTTTGGCCACTATATGAAGCATGGACTTGGGAGTTCGGGTGCACACAGGGAGTCTGTATAAGAGGCAACTGAAATAGTCCAGGTGAGAAACAGTGGTCACTCATACCAGAATAGTAGTGACAAAGTGGAATGAGAAGTGCTTGGATTTTAGATGGATTTTAAGGTATAACCAACCAAATCTATCAAAGGACCAGATGAGAAAAAGGAAGTCAGGGATGATTCCAAGTTCTGGCTTGAGCTACCAGAAGGATAGAGTTGCTACCAACTGAGACGGGGGCAGCTATTGGTGATGCTTATTTGGAAGGAGAGAGATCATGAGTTAAGTTTGAATCATGAGCTGGGTTTAGGTCTTCTACTAGATGTCAAGGAGGCAAACGTTAAAGATGCGGCATCTGTGGATGTTCGGGTCAGAAGCATTAATTTGGGTGTTGCCAGTGTATAGATAGCATTTTAAGATATAAGACAAGGAAATCACCTAGCAAGTAAGTGCAGATATAGATGGAACCAAAGGTTCACCTTGAGATAAGCCAGCATTTAGAGTTAGGGAGATGAGGAAAAACTAGTAATAAAAATGAAGGAACAGCTTGGGAAATAGGAGGAAAACTGGGAGGGTATGTGTCATGGGGGCTAGGAAAATGATTGGTCTAATAAGGAGCAAGTGATTAATGTGTCGAATCCTGCTGACAGGTCAAGCAGCTTGAAAACTGAGCAAGGATATGGGTTTCAATGAGGCAGAGACCACTGGAGACATTAACTAAAGCAGTTTCAGCGGAAGATAGGAAAGAAAATCCAGTTGAAATGGGATCAAGACATAAGGTAGATACAAGAGTAGTAGACAACTGTTTGGAAGAGTTTTACTGTAAAAGGGGTCAGAGAAGAGAGAAGGAGATTGAGTCATGAGCACAAGGCTGGAAAAAATCCTACAACTTTATGTTTAGAAAACCAAACAAAGCATAACAAAAGGTTTTCCAACAATTACCACCTTATTTGATGGAATAAAGTTTCTCTTTTATTCCACAGACCTGCATTAACGAGAGAAGAATTAACAACAAAAAGAACTCCACAAAGTATGTAGTTCTATTCATGTAAGAGTATTTGGTCAAGGACGTTTTATGTATGAAAAAACTCAGGCACAGAGAGATTAAGTGACTTGTCTAATGGCATATGACTGTAAACAGCAAAGGAGAATTCCATGCAGGTTGTCAGGCTATAGTGTATACAAGCTTGACCCTAATTAATATGGTCTCTGAAGAGTGAACATGGCTCCCCCCCAGCTGATCACGGAAAGTGTTGTGAAGAACAAGAGCAGAGCAATGTGATAGGGAATAACAAGAGGAGGGAGGAGAGGCTCCCTTAAATAGGGTGACCAGAGACTCCAGAGGCACAAAACAGATCTAAGGATAAAAAGGAGCCAAATATATAGGGGCCTGAGGGTAGAGTTCTCCAGACAGAAGAAATGCAAATGCAGAGCCCTAACACAGGAAAAAGCTGATGTTTTCTTGGAATAGAGCGAGGCCAACTCAGGGAACTTGAAGAACAATGACCGTGCAGAGAGTGAAACAAATGGGGTTAGAGAGACCAGTAAGGGCTGGATCCTGTCTGGCCTCATGGACCACAGCTAGCAGTGTGTCTTGTATTCTAAGCACAGGTGAAAGATCATGTTTACTTCTTTGTGCTGGCTGCTACAAAGCTGAAAACAAAATGTATGGCCCATCTCTCCATGGTATGTAGTATTTTATAACACGCTTTTTCTTTTTCTAACCTCCTAACTGACTTAATCTCATCTTTCATATTCACCCAATTTCCTCCTTAACTTAAAATAAAAAAAGAACAATTTCTTGAATTCCTTTCTTTTTAAAAACAACTCCGGGAATAACTTACACACAAATCCTTAAAAATATTCTTTTTCTGGTTAGAGTGGGCAGACTCAAGGTTCTAAATTTGGTATTGCCACTACATAAGCAGCTAATCCTGAAAGCCTCTTGACCTTATAATGCCTCGATTTTTTCAATTATTAGACATGAAAAGCAAACACAGTTATAGGGGGATAGCATGGGTTTTTGAAGAAAACTAGTTTTAAAATTATATACAAATGAACACTATTATAATTATTATTGTGTTATAAAGCATTATGTAATATGGGGTCAAATCAATTTTGTTTGGATGAATACACCTGTAGTTTGGAAATAATGTTCTATTGTTAATGGTTTTGTGAAAAGGAAGTCAATTAGTTTACCAGTCAAACTCATCTGAATAAATGAATCTTTTATAACTAAATGACAAAATATGATCTTCAGTTTTAGTTTGGAAAAGTAATCATAAATTTATTAGCCTTTTTCTACTCTTACAAAGTGAAGGTATAAATAAAAAAATAGGGAAACTTATTTATATCAACTATAGTGGATGAAGATTTAATATCCTTAATATGAAGAAAAATGACTAAAATCAACCAAACACTGAAGCCCTAGTAGGAAAAAGTGAGAAGATGTATAGTATATTCTTTCAAGATCATAACATTAAGAGGGTACTGTGAGATGGGCAACTTTAAAAACCATTAGTATGGAGGCAAATTGAAATTTTTGGAGGGATAAAATCTTGTAGGCTGTATCAAAGGACATAAATCTTTCACACAATTGACCACAGCAATTTTACACTTAGGAATTTCTCCCAAAGAAACCAGAAATAGAAAAGTAGAAAGAATATCACATCATAGGATATGATTAAATAAATTATGATAAATTCATAAGATGTAATAAAATCCACTGTTAAGGAAATATATTAGAAGAAAATAGAGAAATGTTCTTTATTTACCATCAATTAGAAATTTTATAATATAATAAAGAGCATCCAAATGTATATTCAAAGAAAAAATTTTGGAAAGAACTACAATAAAATGTTAATTAATGGCTATCTGTAGGTGGTAGAAATATTGGTAATTGGTATTCTCTTTATTTTATTTTCTAAAATATTAACAAATACCATAAATCGTTTGTTGCCTAAGGTAAAAAAGTTTACATCCTTCATGTAAAAAGTTGGAATTTCCTTATTTTGTATAAACGAAGTTTAAAAATCTATTATAGCTACGGAATGAAAACTGTAGAAGATATATCTGTAATATGTATTAAGATATTTGTCAAACAAGAAATCTCCCACCGGTTCACCCCAGCTTAGTCCTGTTATAATAAAAATTCAGTGCCATCACAGGCATAGGACCTGTGCTATAAAGCATAGTAACCGCATTACGTGATTGAGGAGCAACTAATTTGCAGAAGATGCTGTGGTTGGCCCTGAGAATTAAGCAATTATGTGTAGAAGAAAATTTTACAAATGAAGACTGTCAGATGTTTTCCCAGTAGAAATGAAACTATCTCATTACCTGCTTTGAGTTAGGTTGGTTATAATGTTGGTGGAAGGTTTCTTTAAAATAGTTTTGCAGTAATTTGTACTCTTACTAGGATATATTCTGCTAGGAACAGAGTCAGTAAAAACCAAAATACAAATCAGGCAAATACCAGTTCTCATGTACATAAGTGAGATTTTTGTACACAAACATGAAAATATAAGATTTGGGTCTACAAAAGAGGTAATAACATCCTTTTATATTATTCAGTTTGAAAAAATATTAGATGCTCAACCATTCAGAGGATTGTGTATAAACTTATTCCCCAAGTGAAAAAAAAAATGTCAAGTTAAGGTTTTTTTCTAGAAGGCATTAAAGAAAAGATTGATATATTCATCTTCATAAAATAAAACCACTTGCATGGATTAATATATGTATATATTATACACAATTATATTCCAATAACAAACTGGAAAAACATTTGAAACTCATATCATGGACCAAAGGCTAATTTCCTTAATGTAAAAAGTAATTACAAATGGATAAGAATTAGTAATAAATCAATTTTCAAATGCATAAAGAATATAACAGGCACTCAAAAGAAAAGCAAAATCAAAGCTTTCATAAACATATGAAAAGATATTCAATATCATGGATAATATAAAAAATGCAAATTAGAATGACAGCAAAAACTCTAGTTGGTAAGTTTCTTTCTTATATGGATATAGGTTAATAATTCTGAAACTGCTTTACATGTATACTGGGGTTGAACAAATAAGTAAACAGATGGTGGATAGTGGGAGCCAGAATATTCACACTGTCAGAGAGGAAAGTTATAGATAAACAAGAAAGGAAGACTTAAATGAACCGTTCACTGCCGGACTAGAGTTGGAGACATGAACACAAACTCATGTTTACCTTAATCTGTGTACAGAGAGATAGATAAGAAATAATTAGATATATATGGATATACATATATTACCTAATTTGGTCCACTGGGAGGGCCTTGAAGCATTGACACTTGAGTAGCAAAGAATATACTCTGTGACTAGACCCTCAGTTTTAGATAGTCTTCTCTATTGAAGGAACCAAGACTCCCTGGAGAGATGACTGTTTCAAACCTGGGGCAAGGAAAATACAACATGATCCTGGAGCATCTTGTATCAGAAAATAAGAATGTGCTCAATTAATGAAAGGTTGGGGCTATGTCAAAGGGACACAGGAGCCAAACTGAAAAAGCTCCCAATGGCTAAATCTGGAATAATTTGAGTTAAAGAAGTAAATAATGTAGTGTTGGAGTACAACCCCAAATATGAAATATACATAACTCTATATTGATATAAATAGATGACTGAATAAATAAATGAATGAGGGACAAAATACAAATGTACTATCTTTACAATGCTTCTGTTAAATTTAAAATAATCTCAAAATAATAAGCTTATTCAAAAATGTTTATAAAGAATATTTAATACATGGGAAATATCCTCATTATTTAGCTAAATAAAAGTAGACTGAAAAACTGAATAAATAATATAATTCCAATACAGAAAATGAAAAGGAAAATATACTGAAACAAACAAACAACAGCAAAACATGATTTCCTTTCTCTAAGACTAACAAAAGTAAAAAATATTGATATTCCTCAGTTGTTCAGAGTCTGGAGAAATAGGCATGCTCATAGTGATGTGTCGACGTGGAAGTACAAATGACGTAAAGTGTCATGAAGGGCAACTCAGCAACACATGCCAGCTACTTGTTTACTTAGGAATTCTAATAAGTTATCCTTTGTATGTATTTGTACATCTGGGAAATGACATATGCACATGAAAATTCACTGCAGCATTTTTGGTAATATCCAATGTTTGCAAATAGCCTACATATTCGTCAATATGGATTAGAATATATACACACAATGGAATATTACACAGCTGTTTACAGAATGATATGATTTTATACATACTGATTCAAAAGTTCTCCCAAACACAGTGTCTAGGGGAACAAATGCAAGATGTTGGCAGTGTGTCTAATTCAGATTCTAAAAATATGTTTGGTTTCATTTGAAAGAAACTTTAGAAAATTGCTAATTGGCAATATATTTTAATTTGTGAATTTAATACACAAGAAACACTGGAGAACTGGGTAGTCTTTCTTCCTTGATCAAATAGGTCTTTGAATAGTGAAAGATTACCCCAACATTGAAACTTTCATGGACATCTTGGGGTGTGACTATGAAAGATTCTAGAGAAATCTGGAAGGTTTGTGAATCCGCTAATTTAATGAAGTATGCTTTCCGTCACAAGAGAGCAAAACTGGGAGTAAAAGAGGCAAACCTGAGAAACATGGTTGACTAGCTCTAGTTAGTCAACTAACTAACACTTAGTTTGCCCTCTCAAAGAATTTTAATAGATTTTTCAGACCAAGCCTCCAGGAGGCCGAATATATTTAATGACTCTGTTCTTTAGTAAAAATACCAAAAGTTTGTCTCATAAAAGTTAGGTTGCTATTTCCTTCCTAGAAATCTTATGGTAGACATCACTTTACAACGTGTCATTTTTGTGGTACAATGACCATGTTAATAATAATATATCGTGGTCAACATTTAAACAATTTTACCTTTTAAAACTCTCAGACATATATCTCATGTGGATAGCTTATCCATATTCATCGATTTACAAAAATCTAATATTGCTTTGTGAGTAGAATAGATCTTTCTAAATGATACCTGTATGATTTCTGTGCAATGAAATAAATATACCTGAATTATATGTCTTTTAAAATATAAATTGGCCTAGAAATAAAGGAGTATATAGAAAGTAGATTCTAGGAATTATATAAAATTATAACAATTGATTATTTTAAATTATAACGGTAGATGTGGTAAGACTATGAAGAATTGCATGCCCTCATATTCTGCTGGTGGCAGGATAAATGCGGTAATTTAGGGGGGAGAGAAGAAATTTGGCAATCTGTGATAAAAGACTCGAAAATATTCAAACCATTTGTCCAACAACCTCAGCACTAAGACTATCTAAAGAACCAAGGTAGACTATCTCATCTACATTGGCCAGATTTGTAGATGAAAATGTTCACTAAAGCGTTATGTCTAGTAATGAAAAAATATGAACAACCATACATCCTAAGATTTGGATAATAGTTAAATTATAGTATATACCTAAGAGGGACTACGTAGTCATTAAAGTAGTGTTTTTGAAGAACAACTAATAGGAAAGAGGGGGAAAAACATGAGACTGCAGTTTTGCATGTATATTTGATTCTTTTTTTTTTTTTAAAGATTTTATTTACTTATTTGACAGAGAGAGAGAGACAGCCAGCAAGAGAGGGAACACAAGCAGTGGGAGTGGGAGAGGAAGAAGCAGGCTCCCAGCGGAGCAGGGAGCCCAATGTGGGGCTCGATCCCAGGACCCGGGGATCATGCCCTGAGCCGAAGGCAGACGCTTAACGACTGAGCCACCCAGGCACCCCTGTATATTTGATTCTATTTTTCATATTGATACGTCTTTTTGTATAAAAGGAAAGGAAACATAAGAGGAAATAATTGTGTTTATTGGTCAGGATTATGAATACCTCATATATTCCTTTCATTTGAAATTCCATTTTCCAAATTCCCTAAAACAACCATGTATTTCTGTTAAAATAAAGCTAAAGATTTTAACTTAAAAATCAAATAATTGCAAGTAAATTTAATATATCCATAATAAGCCTAAAATGAGGTTAGGTTTTTCCATTTTACTGTTAATACCCTAACAGCTGGCTAATACACAGAAAACATGTGGTACATATAAAATATACTCCCAGTATCCATGTTGATTAGCTAAGATTCACCATATCAGAAACAAACAGGGTAAAAGAACATTTAATGTAAGTGCTTATCTTAGCATCTATATCTAATAAAAATATAAATATTTTTCAGGTTGGTATTACTCAGTTTGAGAGAACATGTACAGCAATTAAAGAATAATTTTTAATAATTGTTCTAGCAGGGGGTCATTTCTCAATTATTCTCTGCATTCTGCAGCTCTGATCTGTGCTCAGTATTCCCACTGATGCTAAGTGATTTCCAATGGTGTGGAGCTAAAGGAGAAATCAGCTGAGGCCATATTCCATTGAAGTGTCCCTTTAAATGACGATACGTAGCCTTGTATAAAATGACGATGCTATTGTCCAGTTGACAAGCTACATGCTTTAAATTATTTTAAGCTTTTCTATGTCTTTTTTTTTTAAATCCAAACTTGCTTTGCCATGAACCTTTTACAACTCATATCTTGTTCTTCTTTCATAAGAATTCCACTGGGGATCAAAATTCTGGCCTTAGAATAGCTTTTTTCCATATAAGACTAATTGCCTATATGGGACTCAAACCTGCAATTTTAATCTCATTAGCACCATATTCTAACCAATTTAGCTGTCTCCTATTTACTTCTTCAAAAACCAGCAAATGGAAAATTATTTTCTTAAGCTTAATGTAAATTCATGCTACTCATTTTATCCTTTCCAGCAAAAGGCTTATAATAATCAAAGATACTGAATTTATTAGACCCTTTCACATGCAGTTTGGAGTCTTACAAGAAATAAAGCACAATGTGATTTAAAGAATAACTGAATGAGCAAAGAAAAATCTTTGGGAAATTAGGGTAAAATGTCACAGAGATGAAGCAAGTACTGAATATTGAAAATTTGCTCTATCTAGGTAACAGAAAGCAAGTGATTGGTAACAGTTCAGCATTCAAGAGCTGATACCAAGAGCAACTCGGGAATTGTTTTCACAATGTTTTATCTGTTTGAAAGATGGGTGTCTGTTACGTTCAGATGAAAATCCAGAACAAAATCTCATGATCTGCAGTCAATCAGTCAATTTCTCACCTTCCATTTGTCAGGATTTCCCGGTGTACCACCATGGTACGATGCACTTGAAGGAAAATAGCTAATGCCTGATTTTTCTCTTCTTACAAACGTAACCTTTCTCCCTGTCCCAGGAACTTATCTTTTCCTGCAAAGTCACTTAGGATCAAAGTGCTATTGATGGAAGCACATTGCATCCTCTGACCAGTAAACCCAATGGCATGGAGAGTGCACATATACTTGGATCAAATGAGATGATATTGGTACAATAAAATAGTTTTTGTAGACTTGAGTGCCACACAATCGGAGGTATGGCTCATAAAATTAGAGATAACGATTTCTCCTGAGATTGTTTGGGACTAAGCAATAGACTAACATTTTGAAATGCCTGCATTGCTTATGTAAATCCAGCCTTGTGGTGTCTGCAGAATTATTCATAAATCCCTGTCAAGGAATGTAGAGTGGATAATGATGGGAAATGGCGGAAGCTTGTGTCCACTACAAAGCTAGTTTAAAGTTTCATTTTTAGTTGCCTGGTGACTGTTGAATCTTTACAGAAATTTCCAGTTCACCTTAATTAAATTAGATAATGTAATTCATGGGTTGTTTCTGGACCACTGCTCTTCTCACTATAACGGAAATCAATGAAAAAGTAAGAGGCTTACTTATAAGAAAGAAAATAAAAAGTGCATAGAAAACTTCAGAAAAGCAGTTCTTGATTATATGGGCAGTTTACCAACTGGCTAGAATTGGTTAACAGGAGAAATTATTTCAGTATAAAATTCGCAGTATTTTTAACTCTTTCTAGGCTGAAAACTGCTTTGAGAAGATTTTCTTATAATTCCTATAAACAAATAGTATCTCCTTTAGAAAATACAAAAGCTTGTTCTACAGATGACCTAGGGTTGCTGATACTAATCTGTTAGCTTTGAATGGAAAGGCAGCTTCTGCATAACGCGTAATTTTATTTCTCTTTAAATGCACAGAAAAAACATCAATAATAACATCTTAATGTAGAAAGTGGTAACTTCATGTTTTAACAAAGAGAAGAAAGTTCGTTTGAGAAGAACTTTCTTCTTTGTCTCCGTTTCACAAAACCAATTATTCAATTATTTATCAAGCACCTAATATATATTGGCCTCTGTCCTATTGGTGGTACATAGATTTTTTTAAAATGTAAAACAAACAATTCCTGCCTTCAAAGTATGTATAATCTTGTAGTCAAGAAGGTTAAATTTTATATGTATAAATACATATGGGGGTGCCTGACTGGCTCAGTCGAAAGAGCATGCAACTCTTGATCTTGGGATAGTGAGTTTGAGCCCCATGTCAGGTGTGGAGATTACTAAAAAAAATAAGCTTAAATAAACAAATAAATATGTAGATGGCATCTAGGACAAGCAGGTAACCCACATGAGGAGTGGTCACAGGATTGGAAAATGAAATGGATCTTGAAGAGGAAGAGAAAGTTATAGACAAAGGGATGCTCAGTAAGTATGATCCGATCATTGTGGCTTCAGTATAACACGGTACATGGGCTTCACAAGGCTGTGATAGGAAAAATAATTTAAAAAAATAATGGCAACAACAAAATAATAATAGCTGAAGTTGTATAGTTTCTACTTGGTGCCAGGTACTGTTCTAAGCATTTTACATATGTTAACTCATCCAGTCTCTTCAACAATAATACATTCTCATTAACAGTACTATTATTTCCAACATTTCACAAACCAGAAAGCAGAGGCCCACAGAAATTAAATGACTTGTCACAGGTGACACAGCTACCTAATTATGGAACTGGAATTTAAGCTTACTCTGACACTTTGGTTGGAATTCAAGATTAGAGTGGTAGGCAAGGCCTTGTGCGTCACAATAAAGTTTGAAATTAATTCTGAAGGTAATACGGAACCACTGAAAAAATTTAAGCAAAAAAAAAAAAGTTTAAAAATCATATTTATGTTTTAGAGAACTTTCTCAGGCAGAAGTGTTGAGGATGGCTTAGGCAGAAGCAAGACACCAACAGGGCAGTCATTAAAGAAGTTCTTGCATCAGTCCAAACAAGAAATAAGGGTTTGAGAGAAGGCAGAAGGCCGACAACAAATGTCCCTTGACAGTAGAAAAAGTTCTACTGGATTTTTCAGCATAGTAAACAGAATCTCCTAGCTCTGTATAATATCACAGGCAGTTACATAAGGTGGTCATAATAACGTAAGCAGGGCAAAGCGAAAAACCATAAATGGGCAAATATGATGAAAATTAATGGTAAATAGAAGATAAAGTCCATTCTGCCTGACCTTTGCTGCAGAATAAGAATTGCTAGAATATGTTAAGCACATACATAGGCAGGCCTGGGAAATGTATGTAGTTTGTCTTGTGACCTAATAAAGATGGTTTTTAAAAGTCACTTGTTGGGGCGCCTGGGTGGCTCAGTTGGTTAAGAGGCTGCCTTCCGCTCAGGTAATAGTCTTGGGGTCCTGAGATTGAGCCCCGCTTTGGGCTCCCTTCTCAGTGGGAAGTCTGCTTCTCCCTGTCCCTCTGCTGCTCCCCCTGCTTGTGCTCTCTCGCTCACGTTCTCTCTCTCAGATAAGTCTTTAAATAAATAAATAAGGGGTGCCTGGGTAGCGCAGTCCTTAAGCGTCTGCCTTCGGCTCAGGGTGTGATCCCGGCGTTATGGGATCGAGCCTCACATCAGGCTCCTCCGCTGGAAGCCTGCTTCTTCCTCTCCCACTCCCCCTGCTTGTGTTCCCTCTCTCGCTGGCTATCTCTGTCAAATAAATAAATAGAATCTTTAAAAATAAATAAATAAATAAATAAATAAATGTCACTTGTTTGACTAGAATATTCTTTAACCATATAACATAAAAGTTACGCTATAATAAAAAAAAAACAACCTTGATTGCCCAGAAAAGCTGAAAAGATTCACTAGATAAATGTGTCCTAAAGAACATCCAAAATCTCAGGCAATTACATCATGCATTTTAGAATAAAATTTTTAGGTGAACTTGCAGTATGATGGGTTTAATTTTCCTGGAAAAACAAAGTAATTGAAGGTATAAGATCAAAAATAAAGCCAACAGAAATATTCCATCCTAAGGAACAATAATGGAGGTGCGTTCACATCCAGTGGAAAGATAAAACAATGAAGAGCTTCGCATCATCTCTGAGACATCAGTCTGTTTGCAGAGGCACTTTTCAGTATTTTGATTTATGCTTCACTATAATCTGATGATCGTTCAGCTGATGCTTAATCAGTAGGACTGTGTTAACTAACACTATTCCGTGACACATCACTCAGAATACTTTTGTAAACTGCAACATAAATATGAGGAGAATCTGAAGTAAGCATCTTCTCCATCTCAAGTGTGTTTCTTCTAGGATGCTTGATTGGTCTTAAGCATATTAAATGAAATAAGAACCTTTGAAGTAGATATGTACATCAAATCTAGAGGTATCTAGCCAAAATCTATGTATCTTCTTACCTCGAGAGGAAAATCTCTTATGTTTCTCTAGATTTTCCAAGCTATATTAGGTTAGCTCAGGCTGAGGCCATTAATTACTTTTATCCTCAGAATTATTTTGATTACTAAATGCAATACCATTAAAAGTGATAACTTGTAAAATGACTGTGTGAGTGACAATACTAAAAACAGTAAATCAGCTACTAAATCATCAAAATATTCATGCTCACTTTTTAAAATAAACATTTGGTGTATTTTAAGTTAAAAATACAACGATGATAACAATAGCAAGATGATGATTATTAAAAAATTAGAGCAGTCTACATTTATTTACAGGGTACTATGTAACCAGTCTACTCATTTACATTTCACCTTTTCTTCACAAAAGTGAAGAAACTACCTTATGAAATAGATATGATTATTATTCCCATGTTATGGATGAAAAGACTGTGGCTTGGAGAGTTTCAGTAATTTTACCCACATTTCCACAGGGAGGAGCCAGGGTTTGGCTGCTTTTTAAAAGTCTACATTATTAATCATTATCCTATATAGTTTATATTATTTGACTACAAACAAAAAAATAATACTAGATTAAACTTCCCACATAAAATAACAGATACTCTGCTTGCCTGTTATTGTTATTATAGCTCAGCCTGAAATTTACTCATTTATCCTTGGGTCTGTGAAGCTGGTGCTGGGACCCTGCACTTACTTTCTCCTTTGCCCCATGGCTTCCAATTAGATTCTTTCAATAGGACACATTAAAGAGAGACTGGAAGGCCGAAAGAAAAGAGAAAAAACAGCCCTTGTTCCTGTTTCCTACAGGGAACTGTTACTGGCTGACAATCCTCTAATGTTCGAAAATAAATATTTTTGAAAACTGCCATGATTTTGTTCATTCAGTTCCAAACATTTATTTTTTGCTTTTGCAAAATTGTATAATTGATATCCTTTTTAAAATGTGGTTAAAATCTCTTTAAAAAGTAGCTAATAAAATACATATGAATTTTGAAAACTTTCTCAAAGTTTAAAATAAACCATGCATAGTAGGGAAGTATTGGTATATCAGTTTGTAGCAGCCCCAGAACTAAGATTGAAGCAAAAACTGTACATTTGTAAGCTAACGATACCTTTTTATTCTTTTTTTATAAAAAATTGAACTCTTGATGATAGACATTTCCAATATACACAACCATAAAAAAAGATTATTATAATGAGCCTATCCATTACATATAATTCAGTTTTAACAAGTTTGCTAACTTGTTCATCTATCTCACTTCTCCTTTTTATTTTATTTTTTTCTGAAGCTTTTTTATCCCAGAAATCATACAATTTCACTTGAAATCATTCAATATGTATCTCTAAAACATAATCATTTTTTAAAACTACAGTAGCCCTAGTAAAACTACAATTTCTTAATGTCTTCTAACATCCAGTTCATGTTCTCACAGTGTCTCAAAATGTCTCCTGCTGTTGACTTGTTCAAATCAAAACTCAAATGTGGCCTATGCTTGCATTTGTAACTAACTGCTCCTCCTTTCATTTCCTCCTTTCTGTACCAGGTGGTAGAAGGTACAATTTGAAACAGAAGTTGTGATAGCAAGATTTCAGGTTTTTACCGTTAAATATGATGAAAAAACCAGGTCACTGATCCTTTAAATTTTCTGTTATTTTATATACCGCTGATTACTTCTTCATGTGTCATTTAACTTGCTCCTGAATCCCTTAAATTTTCTGTGAATCGTCAGTTGGAGCTGAAGATTAGAATAGATTCCAAATTATTTACTTATTAATTTATTTTTAGCAAGAATATGCCATAGATGGTCTGTGAATTCCTCCAAACATTTAAAGAAGAAATGACAGCAATTGTACTCAATTTTTCTCCACTGAATATATTTAAAAATTAAATTTAGGTATATATATTTATATAAATAACATACAGATTTATATGAATATAAAAGATAACATCACATTTATAATATTCTATCCATAAAATACTATATGAATTTATATAATAAATGTAAACCAAAGTTGGTTTATTCCAGGAATGTATTTTTGATTTAACTTTTGAGAATTATTTAATGTATTTTACCACATTGATGGAATGAAGAAGAAAATATGATTATCTCAACGAATACATAAAAATTTTGATAAAACTCAAAATTCACAATAACAGCTCATAGACTACTAGGAATATAAAGGACACCCCATCACCAATAAAAAATGTCTACAAAAACATCTGCAACAAATATCATATTTAATAGTTGAAATATTTAAATCTTTTCACCTAATATGAGGAACGAGAAGAGGATTCTTGCTGTCATAGCTTCTATTTCCAACTACACTTTTAATTCAAAGTGTCTCATCAGTTTAACAACTTGCTCTCTATCCTGCTTCATTTGTCTTCATAGTACCCATCATTTCCAATTTTAGTATATATGCTGCCGAAGCGAGCACCCATCATTTCCTAACATATGTTTATTTTTGTATCTCTATATTGTCAAAATGTGAGTTCCATGATGGAAGGGGCTTTGTCTTTTGTGTTTAGCACTGTCTCTCTCTGCTGTACCATGATGGGTGCTTCATAAGAAATGCATTTTGTGGGAGTTAAAGTAATAAGTTAAAAAATGTTCATTTTATTAGTATTCAAGTCCTAAGTAGTTGTCTTTATGTTTTTCGTGTAATTCACTGTTCCTCTCTTTTCAGATAATTTCTTTCCTCAATATATTATTTATGTAGAAAATTTAGAAAGTACAGAAAAGCTGAAAAAGGAAAACCTACCATTCAGCAATAATTATTTGCTAACATTTGGAAGACTTTCTGGATTAAAAAAAAAATCTATGCAAAAATATATTTTGGCCTATCTAAAATCATGTAGATTCTTAATCTATTGCACTTATTTTTATTTTCCATACACTTGTTCATTATTTTAATGGGTGAATGAACATGAACTATTTTCTATCATTTGTTTTTAATGTCTTCTTATTAAATTAACACTACAATATTCTTCTGCATTTCTGTGATTATCCAACACAGTAACTTACTTAAACTGAAATTTTTGAATATTATTTAATTTTTAGTAGTAAGATAGTCATATGGTTCAACATTAAGAAAATACAAAGTGTTATTCAGCAAAAAGTTTCCCTTTCCTTTCTTCATTTTAATAATCTCCTCTCTCCTGCAAAGTCATCAGCATGATCAGCCTATTATATAATCTTTCTGATACTTTTTTTTCACATATATGTAGTTCCACCCATACTTTTTTATTATATTTATACAGATGGGAGCATATCATGCACACTGATCTGCCCCTTGCTTGTTCACTTCATATATTTGGAGATGTCTTGATATCAGCATATAGAGAAATACATACTCCTTTTTATGGCTGTATGTATTATGTTGCATGGTAACATTTAATAAATGTATCAGTAGTAAATTAACATTTATAATTAATAAACTTACATTTAGTAAGTGTGTCTTAATTAATCAGCCAGCTATCAATAGAAATTGAAGTAACCTATTCCTTACTGATAAGCCTTTTTTTTCTATTTTTTTATCAATAATTTAAGAGAAAAGAGGGTATCTGTATGTAGCAAATAGTCCTACAGTTTGCCTTCTCATGAAAACCAATCACAGTGAAAACAGAAAAAAAAAAGCAGACCTTTAAATTTGAGATGATTTGCAATCCTGAAAACTGGCTGGGCTTATCTTCATGGTTGACGTACAATTGCATACAATATCTAATGCTGAGCTACCTGTAACTAACACTAGGATATGTGTTCTAGGCTAGACTTATATCCATTCCAATTCAATGTTCTACACCATCGCAGGAAATGATTACCACTAAATAAATAAGGCCAGTTAAACAATAGCAGACACTCAAACTATGTATGGGCTTGGCACAGAATTAAGAAACTTCATTATGATTCCAGTATAGCTTCTAAATTCTGATAGTATTTTAACTTCTTCATGATTGGTAGCAATTAATCTGTTATGGAATTGTACCTCCTGCCTATTAATATAGGGAGCCAGAAAGTCCTAGTGATGATGATACAGTAGTTCTTTTGCTTGGTGGTTATTACTACGTCTCTGTTCTTTTTCATCAACCTAGCAACATGCATTTATTGAACATGGAATATGGGAAAAGCACCTTGCCTTCAAGGATTTAAAGATAAACTATCCAAGAATATAGACCAGTTGCATAAATGGAGCCTACATACAAAATAATGAAAACAAAGTGTACTTGAAATTTTAACACAAGGAAGGCAATCACAGCTTTGTAAGTGCTACCAAACAGATGGGGATCCAGGAATATGGAATGTTATTAGGGAATTTGCATGATTTCTAAAATTGGAATTCAGATAAAAAAAATTATTCTGGATGAAGTGGTTAGTGATATGAAGACTGAGTAGGCTTTTAAAGAAGAGAAATTGGGGGAGGGACACTTTAAATGGTGGGGATTTCTTGGAAGTGAGATAACTTAGGGTACATTAGGGGAAAAGTAAATGAACTACTTTGGCCAAAGCACAGAATTTGTGTCGGGAAGTAGTGGGTGACATGCTGGAAATGTAGGTTGGAGATCACATTGACTATAAAGAGTTTTTAAAGCTACGCTACTATATTTTGACATATCACATAAAATACATCAGCTATTGGAAGCTTTAAAAAGTCTAACATAATAAAACTTAGCAGTAAGCTTTTTTTTTACTTTTTGCAGGTGTTCAGGACTCAGCAGTAGCCTGGGTGGCAGTCAAATGAAGGGAAACCTCATGGCAGGTAGACACTCTGCAGATCTTGATTTGAAGTATACATACCCATGAATTTTTCACAAATAATCACCCATGAACACCCATCAGATCTATTCACTGCAAAATACTTTTGTAATCATTGAGTCAATCCATGAGGTTGGGTAGGAAGGATTGTGAAGAAAAATTTAAGAAGTTTTAGAGGGCAGTATGTCAATAATCTTGACTTTAAATCTATCATAAAATAATCTATATGTTATAAAGTAGTAATTAAAATCCTATTCAATTACAGTTATGGCCCTATAGTTTTGTCCAGTTCTGTCCAGGAAATATACGAATGAATATATCCCTAGAACTGTCGGGTTGCTTTTCCTGGGATGTTCCCCTTCCCTTTAACTACCTTTCTTCTAGAGACTCATGACCCCTCTATGTTAAGCCATATTCTGTTATATGCACTTGTCTCATCCTGTTCTTCTCTTTATGGTGTTTCTCATAATTTCATCTGCAGATAGATATGTGAAATGTGTGGTTTAGTGTATATCTCTACTACTAAATTGTAAACCTTTACCACCTTGTTCACTGCCTAAAGAAAAAGAGACTTTTAGTAAATGTTCCTTGAATGAATTAATGAACCACCTACGGCCGGTCCCCTGTCTTATGCATCTATAGTAAGAAAAATGAAATGGATAGGTAATATAAGACAAGTTTATTTCACTAAAACACTTAAAACTTCAAAGGATTTAACGCTTTAAGAGTTTAGAGAGGAAATGAGACTCTAGAGTCTTGCCATAAATGTCATATGTAATTCATTCATGTACTTGTCTTAAGCTCAATACTACTTTGAAGGCTAAATGCCAACAAATAAGCAAGCACTTCAAGGTAAAGTCCAAGGCACATAATTACTGCAAGATTAGCACACTAGTGGCGCAACCTCATTGACATTCTTTTGCCGCTGCAGATGAGTGAATTAATATTTCTGAGAGTTGTCTTTAGGGGCCAAAGGTTTCCAAATTTGGAAAAGACCTAATTAATTTTATATTTACATTACAGCTAAGGAAACTATAAACTGTATCATAAATGTTTAAAACATTGGTTTTGTTTTAGAAATAAAAGGTATTGGTGTTTTTTATTTTCATTTATTGATTTTAAAATTTGAACTTCAAAGTAAAATCAGGAAAATTTTTTAACATATTTAAAAGCTTGATTGGAAAAAATGGAAAACTTGAGATTTGAAAACCAGAAACAGTTAGTGCTGCCTTATGTGTTCATTTTACTAAAACATAATTATAACTATAAAGTAATATTAATTTAAATACGTTTGAATTTTGATCTAATAAATATTGTGTTTGCTTGTATTTATTATTTAATAGATATGCTATCAGAAAAAAATTAGGTGAAAATATCTACCTTGAGATGTTTCCTAGTGTTGTAAATTCAAAGCCCACTTTCATTTACTTCTATGACATTAATATCTTATAAAGTTAGTTACAAGGACAATAATTTTATAATCACTGCATTTTAATTTATTAAACTGTATCATAGAGTTGTTTACCTCATTGGCTCCTTAAATGTCAATTTTTAAAGGGTGTCCTAATATTCTACTTTAGGAATTTAGCAGCAAGCTCATGAAACAGTTTCACTATCCCAGATAGAATGATAGACCTCCCATCAGTAAAGGAAGTTGGTTCAAACAATCAACTATTATTAAATATCCTATACTTACCTCATTGGGATCAATCCCTTCCTTTGAATCATTATTTGAAGGATTTTTCTACTTTTATCCCAGGAATAAGTGAGAATCAGCAAGTGAATTGAAAGTTCCAATAACATTACCCAAGGGATTGTCAGCTATCTTCATCTTTAGGGCCACGTACTAGCAATGTATTAAAGAATTATTGGCGCTCACAAAAATGAAGCTGTGGACAAACACTTTTGCATTTATACCAAGCAAAATATGGTATTTTTCCCCTCTTAAGTTCTGTCTGGGGTCCTAGTGTGACACAGAACTTCTCAAATGCTGGCAGTTCCTCTAGTGATAGATAGAGCCAGATCCTCCAGATGTGGTAAAATCAAGAGAAGATTCTACAGCTCATAAAACAAATATAGAGGAAGGAAATTTTCTCCAAAGATCCCATCAAAGGCATCCCATGGGAATTTTTTCCAATTAGCTATCATTTAAAATGGGGAAATAAGGGGCGCCTGGGTGGCACAGCGGTTGGGCGTCTGCCTTCGGCTCAGGGCGTGATCCCAGCGTTGTGGGATCGAGCCCCACATCAGGCTCCTCCGCTATGAGCCTGCTTCTTCCTCTCCCACTCCCCCTGCTTGTGTTCCCTCTCTCGCTGGCTGTCTCTATCTCTGTCAAATAAATAAATAAAATCTTTAAAAAAAATAAAAAAATAAAAAAAAAATAAAATGGGGAAATAAAACGGGGCATATTGAAGCCATATTTTAGAAATGCCACTGAAGAAGGTCAACTTGCAATTTTCTGGTCATTATTTAACTAGCATTTTAACAATTTCTAAAGAATTGTCTTGCCTTCTATTCTGTACAACTGATGGCTTGGTAATAAACCCATCAAATTCTCAGTCTGTTAAATTAAGATTGACAGAGGCTGCAAATGCCTTTGCAAAACTGTATCTTCTATACTAAGCGTTCTTACAGGCTTTTAGCAGGAACTATTAAATTGTTCCTGTGAGGCTATTGTGACATTAAGTGGATGTTTTTCTCAGAAAAATTCAGATGCAAGAAGGTGAAATGATGTTTCCAAAGCAACAAAAGCCATTGCTAGTGTCAAACCATAAACTTGAAAGATAATCAAATATCTTCTTCTACTTGGAACTCAAATTCTTCCCTCTGAGCTTGCTTCTCTGTCTATATTTTGGACTGTCTCTCTTACACACACACACACACACACACACACACACACACACACACACACACTTTCTCTCTGTCTCTCTGTCACTGTCTCTCTCTCTTCCCTCCTCTTCCTCCCTCCCCACCATCCCCAAGATTTTACTTAAACTACTCTAGTAGTAGGGCAGATAAATAAATTTAACTAGGGTCTTTCTAGGTTCCAACCCAGTCATGCCTTCTCACTTGGTTCACTTATTTCTCCTACCAAATGTTCTTTTGCTGCTCTTTGCTGGGGAAGGGAAAACATAATTTTTTTCATCTTTTTAATGTCAAGTTTTGGAATGTTTTAATAAAACATTATTTTCTCTCTTAATCCTGTTAAAATAAAAAACAAATAGAGATCAACCCTGAAAATTCCTTGATTAGACAAAAACAGTCATATAAGCAAAGATTAATTTAGCTTAGTTCACAAGACTAACCTGACCCAGGTCATTTCTTGCTAATACCTCTGGAAATCATAAGCAAAACTTAGACTGTTGCTCAAGGTTGTTACGAGGTAACCACTGACCAATTCCCTATTGTTTAAGAAAATTCTAATATTATAACCAATCACAGTGAAGAATAAACAGTCACTGCTTTCTCACTATATAAACTGCTTTACAACAATATTCCCCTGAGCCTCATTCCATGTTTTGGTTTGAGGGCTCCCAGTCTGAAGACTGTCTTTTTGGTGTGTGTACAATAAACCTGTACTAACTAATAATTTGGTGATTCACTGGTTTTAATTCTTTTATTTCTGAACTTTTGACATTTCATGGCATCAAAAGTGGGATCCAGAGAAGATGCCCAATGACTCCAAGACCTATAAGCAAACAGGTGCTGGTACTTGCTGAGGTCTCTGCTTTCTTGGCAACCCTGGAATTTGAGAATAAGTCCCTCTTGGATCCAAGCTCTGTTTTCTTTGCATTTTGGGCTCTCTGACTTTCTTCGCATAACTGCATTTTGTTTAACGAAGCTTCTTGGTCCTATTCTCTTCAAAAGGGGGGAAAATAAGTAATTCCCCGTGTTTTGGAATAATTGTTGGAAAACAGGGCTCCTCATAGGTAAGATTTCTTAAGGAATTTAAAGGCAAAAATGGGTTTGATCTGGTCTATGGATCAGGATTTTCTGCCTTTTTGGAAAAATGTATGAACTTCTGAAACTGTAGTGGCTAAGGTAGAGAAACTTTAACTTAAGTAAGTCCACCTTAAGGGGCACCCTCAAAAGAGAGGATCCCAAACTTCTTAGAGACAATGGAGTGCATTCTTTGGCATTTAGAAGCTTCTAACAGAAAAATTACTCTGAAAATAGCTTTAAAAAGATCCTTGCAGCATGCAAATAAAAAATCTCTATTAAAATTCTGTGGCCATCTGAGCAGGTAACTGTAACTTAGTCCACCTGATACATGTTATAAATATATGATATTTTTCTACCTCCAGAGGATACTGTTGAAATTAATTTGTAAAGAGATCTATTTGATTGGTATAAAGAAAAATAAGTGCTTTTATAAATTAAGTATTCCTAAAACTCTAAGAAATATAGAAACTAACCCAAATATTTTTGAAGTTTAAACGATCTAGGGTAATCTCTTATAAATAAAAACTAGTTTAAGTTTGTGGGTTTAATAAAAACAGGCATGTCTTCAGAGTTGTAAATATTAAATGTAATGGAAACACATAACTTTTTCTACCTGGCTTTACTAATCAAATAAGCTCAGACTATCTCTATGTCTTCAAAAGTGGTCAACAAGAAAAATTACTGAAAAATAACAGCTGTTTAATATCTAATTCAAGCAAAACTGTTAAAAGTAATTTAAATAAATATAAATAAAGGCTTATACTAAATTAAACTAAATAATGAATATTCATCATATATCTAAATAATTTCCAAGTAAGAAACATTAAATGATAAACATAAGTTCATCTACTTTTGGCTTTTTAATTTTTTTAGATAGACAAAAGATAGTCAAGTCTATTAATAAACATGTTTTGTGCCACATTGAAAACTTACTAGGTGGTAGAATATACTCTAAGAAATTATGAGATGTAATTAAAAATTTGTCAGTCCACAATTACTTACTTCTTAGTTTTCACTAGGAATTAAGGATACTAAGAGTTAAGAATTTTAATTAACATATGTAATTAAAACTACTAAAAATAATAAATAAGGGTGAAAAAAATCACTATATGTGAAAAGTGGATAAGGCGAATTGAGGGGGTGGGTAAGGGCAAGATATGAAGGACAATTTTTTTGGTTTTAACGGTTTTGGTTTTTTGTAAAGGAAAAAAGAAAGTAATTTTGTCTTAAAGTAATATAATTTTTCCAGAATAAGAAAGGAAAAAGATGGGACAAAAGCTGAAAGGATATAGAAAATTGTAGGTTTGTGGAAAAGAAATCTTCAGAAAGGAATTTATATGTAGTCAAGCTAAGATGGGAATGGATTTAAGTTAAAAAGGTAAAAAGGAAGAGGGGAGTTTTAACATCAAAAGTATACTGGTACAAAACTATAATTCGCTTTTCTCTCTGTTAAGATGACAAAGTTTGTTTTAGGTCATTGGTCTGCTCTTCATAAGAAATTGTAGACAAACATTTTTCTTTACATCTAATGTAATCTGCCTAGGAAACAAAGATTCTGTGTCTTATGAAAATAATTTCCTGTGCTTCATGTTGTCTTTATAAGCTCCTGGATTCCTTAAAGAAAAACATTAAGTCTTCTATATTAAAAGAGCTAAATTCTACAGTTGAACATACTAGTTAACTAGTAACTTTATTTGCCTTTGACATCTTTTAATTTCACTTTGGTTGAATGGATAACAAAGTATGGTCTCACAAAGACCTATGATCCTATTTGATAAGTATTTTACATCTTTTGACATTTAAAAAAAATCATTTGACATTTTAAACAAACCTCCTCAAATCAAATCTGAATGAAATAAATAAAAAAAAGTTAGTTTATTTAAGCTTATTTGATATATTAAATTTCACGGAGAACATTGTCAAATAATAAGTAATGTTTAACTTTCTTAGATCATATTTATATGGGACATATATATCATTAAAATAAGTAATTCAAAATTATATGGACTCCTTTAAAAAATTTGATGTTATTAGTCACAATTCCAGTTATTATCTTAAACTAGTGTAAATCACACCAAAAACCAAACTTACTTGTGAATTGCATTATTTGTGTGTGTGTGAGAGAGAGAGCTCTTACTAGATCTTTAACCCTGGCTCTTTAAAAGTCCTTTGTCACTCACAATGAGTTATTGTTTTACTTCTCTGAATACAATTACAATCAACTATTTGGCAAAAGCACTGGGTATTATATGCAACTGATGAATTATTGAACACTACATCTGAAACTAATGATGTACTATATGTTGGCTAATTGAACTTAAATAGAAAAAAAAAAAGTGCTGCATCTTCAAGAAGATTCTTAGAAAAGACCCCAATAAGAACTCTAAGTTGCAGGGTTATGGTAACTCCAAGGTCATAACACTCAACTGGTAAGAATTTCTAAAATTCTAATGAAAACCTAATTGATTCATAAAGCTGCTAGCCCAAGATGAAACAAAACAAGACTTATACAACATTGAACTGATGAAAATGATTATAAATTTGATGACTTCATTTAAAATATTACTAGTTATTTAATATTTTGTTTCCAGATTTAAAGGACCTCCTTTTCTACTCCCTGTCAATCTATCCATAACTGACAGCAATTTGGTTAAGTTGAAACACATCTTTTTCTCCATATCTGATCCCTCCAGAATTCAGAAACTCTTATTAAATATTCTTATTTTTCATGACGGTAGATACATTTGCATAAATTCAATATGAATCTGTTCTCCTTGAAACAGGACACAATTGGGCAAATCCTTGGCATGGTTTCCTAGCCTTGAGAGGCTTTTGGATTCCAATCTGAGATACTCTATGAAAAGTTCCAGCAAAGTACATTTAAAAGAACTAGATGATCAATCACTATTCTTGCTACCCTTATGTAAATAGCCAGGGCAAGTTTATTGAAATCAGACTTAATTTACAAACAAATTAGTCTTAACTGTGGTTATCTTTGATAGAAATGGGGACGATTATAGAGAGTAAAATTATACTTCAGTAATGCACTTTCGTGGATATCAGATTCTAGTGCTGTTAACATTCTTGAGGTTTTGTTTTCTATCTATACACTGGACTGGATCCTAAATTCTTCTAGCTTCCTCTTATATTTGGCTAGAATTTTTCAAACTAACATTTACAGTTTTCTCCCACTCTTTTGACTTGGAGTCACTATGAAACTAAAACTGTCTTCTTCTTGAAGCCACGCAAGCTAAAGCTGGACAACTTGATATAAACTTCTGAGAAATCACCATAACAGCTGAGGTGTGGACAATCTTCATGCCTGTTGCTGAGTGGACACTTGGAGAGATCACTAGAGACATTCACACTGCAAACCAGGAAAATCTGTCCAATCGTTCCTGCTTGCTCTCACTCCACCCGAAGATGCTTTAGAACCCCGCGTCTGGAAATCTCAACTGGCTGCTCTTCAAACTCAGAAAATGTATTTATAAATTGCTCAAACTATTGAGCTTTCTCTTTTGTTTCCATAAAGATGCCTCTCATTAAATCATCTGATTGCTCCTCTCATATACAGGCCTAATTTAGGTGGAAACCCACCTGCAACACCACCTCCTAAAATTAAGCACCCTTAGGGTTCATCTTGTCCCAAGTAAGCGTGAGGATGCTCGCTAACCCATCATGTTGTGCCGATGCAAATCACTTCTAAAACATTATAACCCATTTGAGACATTTAATTGGTTAAATCTTATCTTGTGAGAAGCTGTCCTCTGGTGAATGTTTCAACCCTTTGCTGTTTTTCTCCTTATGGTCACCACACAAACATCTCTACTGCACTGTATCACCTCGAGGGTTTTTAAAAGCCGGTTGGCAGCCACTCACTTGCCAAATGGTATCCATCAGGATCAGACAAATAGATCAAACCAACAATAACCACATAAATGATGAAGCCAAGGACTACAAAGCCCTCCAGCATATTGAATGCAAACACCAAACATGTGATTCTTCAGTCTGATTACATCAAGGATAGGTAGTAATGGCGAATAATGCTATACTGCTTGGTCTGCTCTCAGCCTGCTGCGAGAATAACCAAAAGGGGGAATGGTTCAAATAAACAACAACAACAACAACAAACGGAGATCAATCTTGAAGATTTCCTGAACAGACAAAACCAGTTAGTCATGTAAGCAAAGCTTAATTTAGCTTAGTTCACAAGACTAACCTGACCCAGGTCATTTCTTGCTAATACCTCTGGAAATCATAAGCAAAACTTAGACTGTTTCTCAAGGTTGTTACGAGGTAACCACTGACCAATTCCCTATTGTTTAAGAAAATTCTAATATTATAACCAATCACTGTGAAGAATAAACAGTCACTGCTTTCTCACTATATAAATTGCTTTACAACAATATTCCTCTGAGCCTCATTCCATGTTTTGGTTTGAGGGCTCCCAGTCTGCAGACTGTCTTTTTTGTGTGTGTACAATAAACTTGTACTAACTACTACTTTGGTGATTCATTGGTTTTACTTCTGTTATTTCTGAACTCTTGACACTGTTTCTATAAAGCATATGTCTTAAATATTTGGGGATATTATAGGATTAAAAAAAACAATGCATACTTCTGTGCTTATAAAAATTAAGAATTCTATTATCAATGCAATTACAATAACTAATGCAAATAAAAAGCTTTAGGAAAACTTTCATTTCTAAGTAACCCCATTTAGCGTTGCCAGATTTGCAGTCAAATATAGCAATTCAACTCTCTTCCTCTTAAAAAAATATGCCAATTTTTTCTTCAGTAAAGATTTCTTTTTATGGCTGAATCCTTGAGTCTCATAATACCAAATATACTAGATTACTATCTTACTACTACTCTGACGTTTTTCTCTTCCAAGAAATGAAACCAATAGTGCTAAAATATCATTTCTGGGACAATGCCTTCAAGGACAAAATGGTGATTTTTATCACAGAATATTAAATCTAGATTTTAAGATTTTTCTCATGTGAAACATAATGATGGAAGCATTAAACAGTACATAGTAAAAGCAATATGCAACTAGTGTAGTTACGATTTTTCGTTTGTTAACCAATTTAGCCAAATTAATTGTGGAGTTAAGAAAGAAAAAGGCAGGTTAATTAAAAGCAATGAGAATCTCATCATGTTGCAATTTTGGGAACTATACAGTTCCTTTGCTATAAAATGCTAACAAATAATATATACAAAAATGCAACTACTAAGTCAAAAAACAACCGAAAAAAATTTCTTAGGTTTTTCATACAGATCCGAGCAGGCTGATTTGTAATTATTTTAAATGGAGACGCAGCCTTCCTTTCCTGTTTAACATGTAAATACACTTGGGAGAGGTAACACACTGATTTAAATTCATATGAAGTTATAAAAGACTGTAACAGTGGATCCTTTCCTGAGCAGGTTTTAACAGGCGCAGGATGATTGGAATCTGGAAGGAAGAGGCAAGAAGAGAATAAGGGCAAAGGGATTGACCTTAAATATGAATCTGATCTTCCGAAGGGTCTTTACCATCAATCCTGAAATTCCAAATAACTTCCACCACCTATCACATCAACTTTAACACACTTTCCCTATTTGTTTTCCGGAATACCAAGTCCATCTCTTTTTTTACATTAAGATGTTTTTCCATTCTTTAAATGGCTAATCTCCCACTGCTTTCAAAGCACTTTTTCTGATAGGCTCACTACATAACATAAAAAGATGTCTTAAAGAACGAATTCTAGGTCATAGCACAGGAAGCAGGAAGCATGGCTGACTGTACCAATTTTATAAACCCCTGATATCTGTACATTTTTTTATTAACATTGAACATATGTGTATTGAATCATTGCTTATTGCTACGTTTTAATGTTTATAATCCTTTAAAATTTTTCAGTAAGGGAGCTATTGTAAGGCTACCAAATACTGACAGGCTCCCCTCTTAACCCTAGGATAACCCGTATGTTTCTGCTGGCCTTCTAAAACCAGAACATCACCGTGTCCTAGAAAAAGACTTGATGCATTAATAAAATACAAGCTTTGGTGAAGACTTGAGGAAAACTATACTTTAGGCCAGAGAATTTCTGCAAATTGAGCAATACTGCAGCATCTCCCCACCAAAGCACGTGGAGACTTCAGATCTTTAACATGTCAAAACTGTGCCTTGTTCTGAAATCAGAGCAGACGGAAGAGCAAAGGGGAAGGAGAAGTTGCATATCTCCTCAGTTTGAAGCCTAACACATTTCATTTTACTCTTTCAAACTTGTCAACACTTTTTATCAAAGATGGACTTCAGAACATTATTAAAATATCCTTAATGGATTGTTGAAAATCAACTTGTCTAGGATAAGAACACAGGTTGTCCACTGTTTCTGGTATAGGAAACATGACCGTGCTCTTACTCAGTTGAAACTGCTCCCTCTAGGGTCATCAACGGCCTTCATAACCCCAACACCCCTTCCCTCAACCCCACTGCGTTTTTGTTTCTGCAGTCTGTGTTCTCCTTCATCTTTTTGCAGCACTGGTACCTGGGAGTCTCCTTTTCTTAGCCAAGCCCTCTTTGCAACTCTAAGGACAGACTAGATCCTGGTTTCTCTCTGACTTCTCCTATCACCTTCATTTCTCTCACTGATTTTAACCATGGGTATGGCCCAAGGCTGACTCCCTAATTCACTCTATTTCCTTTGTCCTTTTGAAATTTAATCCAATTTGGCCTGAAGCAGAACTTGGAAGGAAGAAGATTCTTTCCAGCAGCAAAATCCTCCTTTTCAGTAGTTGGTGAGTGGTACAATTGAGCATCTTGCCTTGGGATAGATTTTAAATTCAAAATGTGGCTATTAGTGACATATCCCCACTTTAGGGTCTTTGCCCTTCCTTTTTCTTCTGCCTGAAAGGCTCTTCTTTTAGGGTATTGCCTCACTCTCTCACCATCCTCAAACTTTTGCTCCTTCTCAGTGAGGCTTCCCCTGACCATCCAATGTAACATGGCAAACTCCTGCTCTAACCCCCTTACTCTGCTCAAATTTTTATTTTTCTATAACACTTAAAATTTCCAACATGATATATATATAATGCATATTATTTATTGTATTTATTTGTTATTGCTCTTTATGTTTGTTTTTCTGACAGAATATATGCTCCATTTTGTTCACTTGATGTCCTAATGGCCTAGAAGAGTGATTGGCACTTAGTAGGTGATTAATCAATATTACTCTAATTGAGTTGAAAAACTTCGTTGTTATCCACTTTCTTTTTCTTTTCACTGCCAACAGCATAGCCCAGGTTTCCTCACATGGTAATTAGCTAATTAGTGTGCTAATTGCATTTCCTGTTCCTCCTCTCTTTAATCCATCTTCTTTACTGTTGGCTGATTTTCTTCCTCAAAACTCACATTTATCTTCTCATTATCCTTCTCAGAAACCCTCACTGTAGGGCCAAGACAAAATTCCTCATTCTGGGACCTAATGTCCTGCTAAGTTATGACTACCAGTCACGTCCAGCCTCACCTATGCCCATTCCTCAGTCAACTCTAGTCAAGCTGCTATTGGCTTTTTTCTTTTACAAAATATTTGTTGACCTCCTACTCTTAGGT
This sequence comes from Ursus maritimus, assembly GCF_017311325.1. Classification (NCBI taxonomy): domain Eukaryota; kingdom Metazoa; phylum Chordata; class Mammalia; order Carnivora; family Ursidae; genus Ursus; species Ursus maritimus. The sequence goes on from NW_024423343.1 coordinate 62,529,244, forward strand.
CCCATGTGGCATAAAATGAATTTACCGTCAGTTTAGGCAACATAAGCTAGAGGAATGTAAGTTTAAACAGCATTTGTATTAAAGAAGAAATTGAGTCGACAGAAGAAAGACTTAGGTGTATGAGGTCCCCATCACTGAAATGACTCTGACCTGCACCTTTCGTGTTCTGGGAAAGCAAATCATATCTATTTGTAAAGGTTCAACTTCAACTAACTCTGTGATTGATTCTCTGTCTTTTAAAAGCCATAATTCCTTTTAATAAACATAAATAATAAAGATTTTGTCTTTGCACAAATATGCTGATGTGCCTTTCCTCACCTTAAGAAACAATGATTTATAGACTTCACATAGCTTCCCAGCCTGAAGTGCTGAAAAGCCTCTTCAACCAGGAGGTAGCCCTTGCCTCAAAACCAAGAGCCAGCTCAAGAGGAAAAGCCTGAAAGGGACCTGGAGCTCTGAGGAAAGGATGTAGGGCTTACACTTTGGATTGGTGAAAGACCTGGCATCCCCAAATGGGCCGACTGTGTTACTGCTATCTCTACGTGTCTCACAGTGCCATTACTCCTCATATTAACATGAAGGTTGCTAAGATGATGATGGTTTTTCCAGGATTTAGGCTACTTGTGCCACCAATGCTTATGAGATTCTCGTTCAAGAAGATCCTTCCAAATAATCCTCTTCATGTTATTCTTCCCCTCCTCTGAACTTCTACTGTATTTACTATGTTATAGACATTAAACATTCTAGAATTTGACATTATTTTTAACTTGCATTTTCTTGGCATATATTGATCATTGCAGAAATTCTTGAAGACATAAATTGTCGTCCCCACAGCAGTGGTCACCAAACTCTGCTAATCAATAAGGCCATCAATATAGTATTCAAAAAATTCAGATTCCAGAGCTAAACTCAGAACTGCAGAAACTTAACTACTTGTCTAGATTCTAAGGAATCCATATCTCCAAAAAGTCCCCCAAACGATTCTAATAATTGGCCAGATGGGGGTATCACTGCTTTAGAGTTTACCTGGAGCTTGATAATAATGTAATTTCAAAACACCTTTTTACTTAAAAATTATTTACTTTTTGTGTTTTTTAAATTTTTGTTGTTGTCATCGTTGTTTTTTTGTTTTAAATATTTCTTTGGGGGAGGGCATACCACATTTCTACTCAACTAAAGGAAACATTTTTACAGTCCAGAGGTCTTTTATTCTTTTGTCACTTATCAAGCCATGGATTCACAGGGAATGGATCCCAGCAGCTTAGGATCCTTTCCACTGGTTCTTACAAAGTGTGTTTCTCTGGATGGAGCAGGCTGGCATTTTAGTTGAACACAAGTACCTTTCTCCTTGGCTTCCCTCTTTTTATGATCATTTTCCTTCACATGATTCAGGAAGCTATCTAGACCCTTAGAGTGCTTAATATGCTCAGTACACACATTAATTCTCTTGACAAGAATCTTGTCCTTAATTTGTTTGTTTACAACATTGCCAAGAGCATGCTGGGTAACACTATAGACTCTTCCAGCTTGCCATGGTAACATTTGTAGGGTGTTCCTTTTTGAACAGTGCCATTCACCTGATGTTTATATCACCTTTCCTGCAGATTGGCAAGTATATAGCAAAGGAACCACCTCATGTTTTCTAAAAGACCTAGAGAACATATAGCGGATGCCTCTCCTCTTCCCTCTGTGTTGGTTATTTCGGCAAATTACTGGAAGACGGTGGGTCTGGCCAAAAGGCAAAAATTATTTACTCTTAACTGTTAAAAATTCATGACCAAAGTGTCTGATTCCAGATATTATTGATCCACCTCATCTAGGTTTTAGATTCTAGTATTTGATTTTGTGAGTACCATATAATATTGAAGAAAATTTTAGAATTCAAAACACCTAAAATTTCACCACATATACATAAATATATTAGGCAGAAACAGTCATATCATTTCTCATTTTTCTTTTGATATCACATTATGTTAGATACTTTCTAAATAACATCATTCTTTAAAGCAGTGAAAATAAAATACATTGGGATAGTGATACTTATTAACTTAGTCATTCCCCCACTTTTGGACTTCTTGGGTATTTATCACTCTCCCTATAGTTATAAATACCGTAACTCATATCTTTGAAATAAACAATTCATTGAATATTGATGATGTACTATATTTTATCTATTTAGAAAATATTCTATTTACAAAATATGCATTTCATTCTTTCTTAAAATGTTCTAATCTTGGACAGAATTTTTGTGCTGGTCTCTCTGATTAGTTTGCTTTCTCATTTTCAGACTTCTAGGACAATCCTCTTTTCAACCACACCTCTGTAAGGGGCCATGAAGTTAATCTTGTTGGCATATTCTTTTGGTTCCTTTATTTGGGCTGATCTCCCTATCACCCTATTCTCAGGCAGTACTTTCTAACATCAACCATTCAACAGGGAGGAAAACTGTAGAGCGTACCGATCAGGGTTCTTTAAAGCATGCCCTACAGGTCCCTGTAACAAAATAAGCTGGAGTACTTGTTAAAAGTGAAAAATCACAGATCCTTCAAATTACTCAGATACCGAGGAGTAGGGACCAAGAGAATGAGTAAACAAAGACTCAAGGTAACTTTTATGCATGCTAATGTTTAGAAAATCAGGCTTCCATATACTATGATATCAATGAATTTGCCACCTAGATTTAAAGTTTAGTCCAAGTTAAGGTACATCCTAAATTTAAGATAATTTTTATTATATTTCTTTATAAAATTTGTATATATATTTAATCTATGTCACTAATACAATTCCCCTTCCCTTCTCCCCCAACCCTCCTCCACTAAAGTGCATTGTTTTTAGAAAGTAAGAACATGTCTATGTTATCTCTGCACTTCTGTCATCATTGAGATTCTGTTTTGCACTTAGAAACTGTTCACATATATTAGTTGTTTAATTTTTTAACCAGATCTGTGCTCTGTTTAATAGCTTAGTCTTGAACATTACACAAAATTATTTACGTGATTGAAGTGATTTCCCTCTTTTTTTCTTAAATTATAATGCTTGCCTGGTGTCTTTAGGACTTTGTTAATAGATTCCTGTAGTATTTGATGGAAAGCCATCCATATAATAACAATACATGTTCACTAAAATTCTACTATGTGTCAGGTGACAAAGACTCTCTCCTGGACCAAATCTGTGTCAGGCTCCTCTGAATCCTCTTCTCAACTAAGCTCCGACCTTGGGCTCTCTCTTTGGCCTGCTTAGTCCAGTTTTAGCAAGAATTCTGCTGAGTTAGTTTAGGGAAAATCCTCTTTCCTTGGTATCTGATTATCCTTAATATTATCCTTGATCAAATTTCTCATCCTCCACCCTCCATATCTTATCACCCTGGCCTGCCTTCAGTAAGAATCCTGTTGAATCAGTCTAGTGAGAATTCTACTAGCCCCAGTAATTTTCCATCCATTGATCCCCACCCTGATCTGTGATTCTAAATCTCTACTTGTCATTGTTGTATTAGGAGTTGAGCCCCATCTCCCTCCCCTTCTGCAAAACTCCACTGCCATAGTCCCTCTTAAATAAAGTCTTCCTTACTTTACAAGTATCATGAAATTTCTTTCTTTAACACAGGCAATGTGCTGTGTTTTAAAGATAGAATTACGAGAGTAGTCCTTATACTTGAGAAAGTAGCCCTCTAGAATGGAAGTTTATCTCATCAGAAATATTTACAAAGCAATATAATCAAATCTAAAGCAGAAACATGCACCAAGCCTACAGAAAAATTATAACTTGGAAGGACAATGACGAATTCCTTCCTATAGCTATATCTACATGGGTGAATTTAACTGAATACAAAAAGTAGGAATGCTTAATTTGAAATGGCTTACTCATGCCAGAAAGCTAGCTTTATACAACATCAAGCATGGCCTCTTATAACATCAGGATCTATAGAATACTCATATTTCAATTTTAGAAACAAAAATACCTTTGATATACTCTGCCTATTTTCATTTCAATGGTATTATTACTAGAAAAGTCTTTGCCTATTATCTCTTTGTATAATAGAGAGTAGTAGACATACACAGATACGCAGACACACATAAATACACACTTTAGGTGTACACACACTCTTATCTCATAAGAAGGCATTATCACAGTGAATGTTATCAGAAGAAAACCCACATTCTTAATCATTTTCATTACCAAGTAAATACTAACGAAATTTCTAGTGGCTAAGTGTCCAGAGTATTTTGGGCAGTGACAATCTTTTATGTAATACATTATATTAAAAACCTAAGACAATGAGAAAATACTACTCACCTATTAGAATAACTAACATTCAAAACACTGACAATACCAAATTCTGGTAAGGATGTAAAGCAACAGGAACTCTCATTCATTGGGAATGCAAAATGATACAGCCATTTTGAAAGGCAGTGTGGAGATTTCTTACAAAACTAAAGGTACTCATACCAATAAGATCCAGTAATCACACTCCTTGACATATACGCAAATGAGCTGAAAACATGTCCATGCAAAAGTCTGTACAAAAATGTTCAGAGCAGCTTTTTTTTTTTTTCATTACCATCAAACTTGGAAGAAACCAAGATGTCCTTCAATAATAAATTGATAAGCAAACTACGGTACATTCATACAATGGAATATTATTCAGCAATATAAAGAAATGAGCTATTTAGCCACAAAAAGACATGCAAGAAACTTAAAAGCTAAGCAAAATATTGCTAAGTAGAAGAAGCCAGTCTGAAATGGCTATCTTCTATATGATTGCAATTATGTGACATCTATTAAAAGGCAAAATTCTGGAGGTAATAAAAGGATCAGAGGTTGCCAGGGTTTCAGTGAGGGGAGGGAAGGGCAAATAGGGAAAGCACACAAAATTTTGAGGGTGGTTAAAATATTTGGTATTTTCCATATAATGCAGTATACAGTACTGTATGATATACTGTATGATACAGTGTCAATGGAAATATGTCATTATACAGTTTTCAAAACCCAAAGAATGTACAATACAAAGAGTAAACTCCTATGTAATGGACTTAAATTAATAATAATGTACCTACCAATACTGGTTCATTAATTGTAACCAAGTACCATACTGATACAAGATGTTAATAATAGGGGGAATTATGTGTGTTTTGGAGGAGGATATATAGGGATTCTCTATAGTTTTCAATTAATTTTTCTGTAAACCTAAAACTGCTCTTAAAAAATTGTTAGCTAAAATTAAAATTAAAAAAAAAGCAAAACCTGAGACATCAAGGTTACAATACCAAGACAAATCAGAACAAGACAAAAACCCTGGTAAGATAAGAGAACTTCTAGAATTGTGACCAAAGAGTATTTTATGCCAGTCATTCATGGCATAGAAATGGCAAAATGGGTATCCCATCCCTGTTGTTACCATTTATTCTTAAGGTCATAATTATGTTGGTACCTGTGATGATATTGGAATAAGGCACAGAAGAAATAACCAGAGAGCATCCAAGTCCCATTAGCCTGAAACCAATAATTCTGCAATATTCAGTCTGGGTTTGAATCAGGCCCCAAATCTGTTGAACACTTACTTGTTTTTTTAAATGATAATTAAGACAACTAACAGGACTTACCCAACCTAGACCAAATATGAAGTGAGACCTCAGACCACGCAGAGTCCTCGTGACTGTTAGGGCAGATTTTGTCTAATGTCAACTTCCTCAGAGCCCTAGGACAACAAGGACCCTTGCCAGAATTGAAATGTACCTGTGGATTCTCTAGGAGAGAACTTCTTTATCACTGTACTCATAGAAAGGACAGAGAAAATATTTTAGGTTCAATTTTCTAGATACAAAATCAGGGCTATTGGTCAATCTTTAGGTCAAATTAACTTGATGTGAAAATTTGAGACCCAAAGTTTTTTTGTTTTTTTTTTTTTTCTTCTATAAGAAAAACTCCTCTAAACCCAGACTCCAATCACTGAGATGCAGACAAAGTCGGGGACGCTTCAGCGTTTTCAAAAAGGAAAGCTTCTATTGCTCCCCAGCAGAGCTCCCCCGGGTAACGGTGTATAGATGCACTAAGATTCAAGCCCTTCAGCCCTGGAGCTGCTCTGGATCTGGTTACCAGTGCCAGTGGCCCCTGGTAGTAAGCAGCCTCTGTAGCGTATCACAGGAAGATTGTCCTTTTCTGTGTGGGCGTGGTAAGAAACAGGCTGAGAAGTAGGCGACAAGAGAATCTCTGCTAAAGATGTTTTAATCCAAAATGGTCAGATTGCTGCTTTGCAATTTGCACTGTTTCTACATATCATCCTATTTCAAACGTAACGATCGTATCTGCCAAGGCATTAGATCTGAACATATTTCACATGAAAGGTATACAGCACGAGCTACTGCAAAGCTAGAAGCAAATCCAGAGCATCCGAATACTTCCGGTAATGCCACCTAGTTGTACCCCACAGTTTCATCAATTTTCAAAGACTACAAAACCAAAAATAGGAATTGGCTCTTACCCTATAATGAAAACCTCTGCACCTTGTCTCAGGGTAAAGAGTCAGGGTCTTCACACAATCCCTCCACTCCGGGACTGAGCCGTTCTTGAAGTGTCTCTACCGGGTCTAAGGGGAAAGAAAAAGACATAAATAACCTTGGTACGCTTCAGCTAACATTAACATTCTTTTTCAATTTGTTCACATTCTTTTTTTGCCATTTCATGAAATTGCCACATATCTTGCATCAAACCAACCATCTTGTACAAAATAATCAGCATTTACAGAACACTTAACTTAAAGAAGGAATTTTCTTCCTTTAAATCATTTATAATCTCCCCCTCATCCACCTTTGAATGAAAGATGTCTTCCTTGTTATAACATCATATTAACTATTTTTCATGATTATTTACTTCCTTTCCCTAGATCACAATTTTATTCTTTGGTCTCACTAGTAACAGCAAATCTTTCTGCAAAAGAAGTTGAAAATTGTTAGGCTTAGTCAGTCCTGTCTGTGGCTTTGCTAAGACCGTTTTATTGCTCTACTCTGCTATGAAATAAACTAACACATTTTGGTCCCTAATCTCCTATGCCTAATTTTTTTTTCTGACCTAAAAATCTCTACCAGAGCCCTAAGTACCCCATCAAGTCTATAAAAATACTGACCTGAGCCAGTGAAAAAGTGTGCTCTGCCAGCATGTCCTATAAGATAGCCTTCCATCACCACAAAGTTTCAGGCATTCTTTTTTTTGGAACTAGCAAAGAAAATAAGCCGGCTCTGGCAGTTGATCATGGACTGCTCTAATTCGATGAATCCATTTTCTACAGGCTTTAGTTGGCAAGCCTCTTTCCACTCCCTGCAAACTGACTACAGTTCCTTGCAAACCTCCTTTGCAATTCTACCCAAACACCACCCTCTACATCACAAAGAGTTATATGTTACTGAAAATACATTTTAAAGAAAACTTCTAGGGGAAATATCTAATTTTGGAGCTCTTTCTTAACCTCTCCAATTTGTTACACATACGTATGTTTACCCATAAAACTGTCTCGAGGATAAGTGAAACCAATGGTGTAGTGCTGTGTAAAGCTCAGAGAAGTCAGGAAGACAAGGCTGTGTTCCCAGCTCTAAAATATGCCCCTCTTGACCGTCTTGATTTGCCAAATGACCCATGTATGGAGGTGCACAAAACGATGATATAAGTTTGATGGTACTTCTGAACTCTACTTCTAGGAATCTTACTCTGTTTATCTTTGAAATTCTTTTTTTTAAAGATTTTATTTATTTATTTGAGAGAGAGCAAGAGGAGGCACAAGCAGGGAGAGGGGCAGAGGGAGAGGTGGAAGCAGGCTCCCCACTGAGCAGAGGCGGATGCAGGGCTGGATCCCAGGACCCTGAGATCATGACCTGAGAGGAAGGCAGATGGTTGAGCCACCCGGGTACCCCTATCTTTGAAATTCTTAAAAGCTAATGGTTAGAGAATGGGGAAGGCAGGACAATAAATCCTCCAAGCAGAGGCATATAGCAGTTTTTTAAATAACATAGTCCTTTCTTATTAATCTTATTATTACAGATAAAACAAGTGAATACTTTCTTTGGTTATGGTTATATATATATGAAATTCTAGAAAAGGTGAAAAAAAAAGAGGCTATGGTGATAATCAGAACAGTGTTGTGAGAGATTAACTGGAAAGTGGCATGAGGGCACTTTCTGGGATAATGGAAAAATTCTATATCTTTTTTTTTAAGATATTATTATTAGAGAGAGAGACAGAGAGAGAGAGAGGAAGAGCAGAGGAAAAGTGACAAGGAGACTCTGTGCTGAGTGCAGAGCCCAAAGTGGGACTCTCTCTCACAACCCCAAGATCATGACCTGAGCCAAAACTAAGAGTTGGATACTCAACCGACTGAGCCACCCAGGTGCTCCAAAAATTCTATATCTTGACTGGGATAGTGATTATATAAGCAGACACACTTGAAAAAACTCTATGGAACTATGCCCACAAAAATCTACGTTTTATTGTAAGTAAATTATACTGTAAGTAAATACCTTAAAAAAAATAAAAAACAAAGGGACTCAAAGAGACCTCTCAGTTTTGGAGTGATTTTCAGAAATCACCTAGTCTTTATGAAGGAGTCTTTACCTCCTTCCTGGCCAGTGAAAAACAATTCTTCAGGGGCACCTGGGTGGCTCAGTCGTTAAGCGTCTGCCTTCTCAGGGCGTGATCCCGGCATTCTGGGATCGAGCCCCACATCAGGCTCCTCCGCTGGAAGCCTGCCTCTTCCTCTCCACTCCGCCTGCTTGTGTTCCCTCTCTCGCTGGCTGTCTCTCTCTCTGTCAAATAAAAAAATAAAAATCTTAAAAAAAAAAGAGAAAAGAAAAACAATTCTTCATTCTTTTGTTTACGTGTCCACTTAAAGATTTGTTAAGCACATATATACCCAGAGTTAACACAGTGGCAGCATGCTAGGAAAAAAAATGATGGTTAGCAAAAGAGACACAACCTCTATTACGGAAATTAGAGTCTGTTAGAGGAAAATAGACAATTAAAATGGACAAAATAAAAGAGTTATGGCTGTAGCACTGAGAGAAGTCCCATGTTTTAACTAAGGGCTTGCATCAAAACAGAATGAACTATTTTATGCTAAACCCCAAGCTAAGCTGAGCTGAAAATATTGGTGTTCACTGAATCATTAAAAGCTGTTAGAGTGATCAGACCAAAGCAAACTAAATAATGCTTTTCTATTAAACCAAGCCTAAATATTCTCTAAATCAACTGAATCAAAACATCAAAATACTTTTCATGTCAAATTTCATTTGGACATTGAAGGCTTTTTTAAAAACAGAATTTAGGTCTCCCACACCCTACGGCAGCTTAAATATACAGCTGTCCATGAGGACAACATGGTGTTAAATGACCCTCTTTCCCATGAGCAAATCCCAGCTGGGAAGACAGGTGCATCTACTTCCGGTGACTCTGCTGCCAACGAGGGATTTGCAGGCTCTCCCAACAACATTATGCATACTGACAATAAATCCAAGCTTGTGACAGGTACAGTATTTGATATACAAATGAAGTATAATCATGAATGGACCAGCATTCCAATATAAAGTACTTTTAGGTAAATACAACTCCCTCATCGCCACCCCAACACACTTTTAAATGAAGTCCCTCTGTGGGCAATCCAATTTTTAAAGCACGTGAAAATTTTCCTTCGTCTAACTGGTATAAAAAAAAATCATCTTGTTCCTTTTTATGGCTTTCTAAACTATTTGTCCAAAATTCTTTCCAAAATGGGAAGAGTCATTTATAAGATCAAAAAGATGAAAGAATATAATTTAAAAACAAATAAATGAAACATGAACCATATAATTATTGAATTTCCATGCCTTTTAAAGAGAACTATGCTGTTGTTTATTTTGTGAAACTATCTAGAAGAAAACCAACATGATTTTTTAAAGATTGCTGTAAGAGGAAACATGCTAGAAATAGTGAGTAGTTCAGAAATTAGCCTTGGAATGAGAAGCGTACTTTAAACCAAGACCATGATGAATAATGAATGCTTTGAATTTTATCAAGGAGACATCCACAACATTGCCTCTTACTGATTTCTACTGTCTTTCCTAGTCTCTGACCAGACCATTTAGTGTTTGGGTTGCATTCTCCTGGCAGCCCCAAAAATGGACACTAAAACTCTAAAGTAACTGGAACTCTAATTCTCTCAAACATGAGAACCATTCCATGTATCCACAGAAAATATTGTCAGGTTGTAGTTCAAACTGTCAAATAACACTTTTATTATGTTCTAACTCTGGTCAGTGACAAATTCAAAAGAAATTCTCTAGTTCTAATTAGGAATTACAGTTACTGTTTGTATAATTTTGACATATTTAATACTTAAGAAATGTAGATATTTTGACCAAGCAATACGTTTTTTTTAAAGATATTATTCATTTATTCGATAGAGATAGAGACAGCCAGCAAGAGAGGGAACACAAACAGGGGAAGTGGGAGAGGAAGAAGCAGACTCCTAACAGAGGAGCCTGATGTGGGGCTCAATCCCATAATGCCGGGATCACGCCCTGAGCCGAAGGCAGACGCCTAACCGCTGTGCTACCCAGGCACCCCCAAGCAATACATTTTTTAAATGCCATGTTTTATTTTTATTCCCCAACCAAATAGCTAATGATTAGAATAGTTAACACGATGGAACATTTTCCTAGCATTTTACTGTAATTTTCCCTTCTCTAATTTTCACTCTACCTATCTCACTTTAGTTTGGTTTCTGTTCTTTCTTTTTGCCAATGTAAATATCAGCTCTCTGTGTTCCCAGTTCCTTAGTCATGCTTTGATATTCACTGGAATTTTAAGAAATACTTTAAGGGAAAAAGGTGGTGTTGGGTTTGTAAGATTTGAGGAACCTTATAAATACTGGCACTTAAGACTTTCTCAATCTCAATCCATTAAATAATAATTGTGGTGTAAAATTCTAGATGATTTTTAATGTTTTTTTGTATTGTTACAGCCTTCTTCCCCACTAACTCTCAAAGAGATGTCACATCATGACATTCAGTCTGCAGGCTTGTATCCGATAAGATAAGACTTTCTTGTGTTCTTAGAGCAAATTTTAAGCAGGTCCAAACTTAATGAATTTATTAAGTACTAAAATCTGTATAACAGCATTGAAACATTTTGAAAGAGGAAATAAAATCTTTGCAATTAGTGATTAGGACTGAATTATTTTAGAAGTTCAATTTTAGGAATTAGCTTACCTTATGCATACCTTAGGTAAGTTCAAAGATATATATTTAGCTCCTACTTGTGCCAGTCACTGTGCAAGTCTCTATAGGTACATGAATAAAACATTGCCTGTCTTCTAAAGTAACTCATAGCTTAGCCATTGATGGTAACAAGACATAAACACAGAAAAAGATAATTTAATGCCATTTGGCAAGTTCTGTGACAAATGCATACACAGCCTTATGAAAAAAATGTAAGTTGGACACTCAGTTTCCCAGATGAGGTGGGAAGGAGTAGGATATGTCCCATAAATAGTACTGAGATCCTAACTTTGAGAAAACTTGTGTATCTAAGTTCTTTAAAGATCCTAATTATTATTGCAGATCTCATTAAATATACAGTTGGTTTTGCCCTGTTTTTTTATCTAATAACCTTTTCTTTAGTATTTAACAAGTGGTTAGTTCAGGCAGAATTTTCTCACTCATAAAATACACATACCTATAGACTTATTATGATATTTAATGAAATAATATATATAAAATACTTAATGTGTACCTGGTATGTGGTAATTGCCCTCCCCTGAAAGGAAGGAAGGAAGGAAGGAAGGAAGGAAGGAAGGAAGGAAAGAAGGAAGGAAGGAAAGAAGGAAGGAAGGAAGGAAAAGAAAGAAAGAAAGAAAGAAAGAAAGAAAGAAAGAAAGAAAGAAAGAGAAAGAAAGAAAAAGAGGAGGGGAAGAGAGAAAGAGAAGAGAGGGAAAAAAGCTCAATCATTCTTACTGAAGATCTGGCTTCTCGTTGTTCACTCTGCCTTTGGGCAAACTTTTCATGTGTAAAAGATTTGGGGTTAGGTATTCATAATTCTTCATCCTTTAGAAGTCACCCCATTCATCCAAATAGGTTGCTTGGAATTTATATTTGAAGGGAGAGCTATAAATTCCTTTAAGACTAAGGGCTCACATGGGGCGTTCATCTGTAGCTAGAAGTCATGTCTCAAGAGGAATAGCTGAGCTAAAGAGAACTCCAAGGTTTCCACAGAGATCCAAGGATAGGTTCTCTGGATCTGTATATTCCTCTTAATTATGCTGGATGGACAAACTCTTAAAGACTGAAATGGACCAAAAGAAGACTGAGCATCTTTAATGGAAAGGAGATATTAACTAGCACACACTTCTTGGCTATCTGATTCTTTTGGAGGGCAATTTGAGCTATTTTACAAAGCTGTAAATTATAGATTACCAATAACATTTAAAATTATATTACCCAAAGACCTGCAAATTCCTTTTAGTGGAGGGAAAATTGATTTCTTTCCCCATTTCCCCCCTAGGAGAAAAGGCCAGTTTTGCATCTATTTGTAGTTTCATTTAAACATTCCTGACTCAACTGTGTATGTGTGGTATTTTGCATTCCCTATTGAGCTAGTTGATAACAACTTCTTAGCTTCTTCATTAATAACCGAGTGAAATATTTTTTTTATATTTTATACTTGTATAATAATTTTGAGTTCACCCTTTTAAAAATTATCCTTTAACAATTTTTTTTATGTTTGTGTTTTGATTTCCCACGATAATTCAAAAAAAATAACCTAAGTGGTTTCTGGGTCTTCTAGACCAGTATTTCACAGCCATATACTCTCATATGACCCCAGTGTTCATGTTGGTAAATAGAATGGTAACAGGAAGTATTAAAAAGAAACAGAGTTAGGAGGCACCTGAGTGGCTCAGTCAGTTAAAAGTCTGCCTTTGGCTCAGGTCATGATCCCAGGGTCCCAGGATCGAGCCCCAAGTCGGGCTCCCTGCTCAGCAGTGAGCCTGCTTCTCCCTCTCCTTCTGCCCCCCCCCACCCGCTTGTGCGTAGGTGTGTACTCTCTCTCTCAAAATAAATAAAATCTTAAAAAAGAGAGAGAGAGAAAGAGAGAGAGAGAAAGAGAAAGCCAATGATAACACTGTACCAAGAGTTTCCACAAGCAAAACATTAGAAGATTGATCACTTTACTGCAAACCATATTGTCATACTGGATACAATACTCTGCATGTAGCAAGCCAATGCCATATTCACATAGTGAACAAATATTTCATTTTAACAAAACATTTCCTGCTACATTAAAAACCAATATTGTGAAATTGAATCCCTCACATTTGTAGATTTGTTTGTATTTTATTTGTAATTATATTTTGTAAGAGATATAAGCATAAGGCGTTTATGCCTGGCTTTATGTTTGCATATTTTTAAGTAACAATGTAATAAAAATGATTTAAAACCTGGGGCTCAAAGAGAAGATTTTTGTCCTTGTTTTTGCTTTTCCCTTAAAAAGATACTATATATTATTCAAGTCTGAGAAAAACTGACCTAAAAGATTGTGGAAAATGTGTATTTCAAATTATGCATTTGTGGAAATGTATTGTCTAAAAGATAAAGCTCTAGTGTCCTGAATGAGTTAATTTATTTCGTGATCATTTTTAATTCATCCTGACTTCCCATCAGATGATGTACTAAGAGAATAAAGAAGGCTTAAAATAAATGTCATTGTTTAAAAACAAAAAACAAAATCCCTAGTCCTACTGGAGCTTTAAAAGCTCTGTTGTATAGCTGCAAAATACCATTTGTCTTTTCAGAGTTTGATATATTATTAATTTCAGTTTAGCAACATTAGAATCAGACTATGAGATTATTTTACTTGCAAAGGACTGCAAGGAGAGATGAATTTATGCTGTATCCAATTTTCAACCCAACTAGAAAGGAAATATACCAAATTTCTGTTGTTTAAACTGATGGGAGTCATTTTGTAGTCTTCTGAAAACCAGTTGGACCTGGAGAAATTATAGCTATTAAGTGGGAAGTTTTAATGACTTAAAAACACATTTCTTTCCGCATATTATTCATTTAAAAGTGACTTCTTTTTATAGAAATCAGCCTTAAAATAGTGAACCTGAGTTAACTCTTTTGGCGATCTAACAGTACTCTCTGTAGTGGTGGAAAAGGGAATGCCAAATACAATTAACTCTACCACCAGACAGAACAAGGGAAGATTCCAGGTGTGGCTTTGAACACCTTGGAAGGTAGGGTTTGGGAAGTTCTACAGTGTGGGATGTAACCTTGAAGATTTTTATGTTCACTTGGTGACTGAGAAATTACCAGGAGATCAGGGACATGTCCATTGTTCTTTTTCACTTATTTATCCCCAGTTCCTGCCATATAGTAGTAATGAAGGATAGTCAGAAGAAAGGCACGCAGGGACAAGCCCCTTCAAGAGGAAACCACCCTTAAAAGGGTTCTACACCACCTGGGAAGGAGCCGTCCACCCTTTCCCAGGGAACAAGTACCTGATAAGTAGATGAGTGTGTGGACAAAAACCTGATAGGGCGACGAGCGCATGGAGGGTTAATCAGAGTCAAACAGCCCACACCAAAGAGCCCATAAAAACCCCGAGATTTAAACGCTAAATTGGCAACCCTCTTGGGTCCTCTCCCTCTTCAGGAGCTTTGCACTATAGCTCAGTAAGCTTTGCCTTGTTCCCCACCACTCTTTGTCTGGTCTACCTCTTCATTCTTTGAAGCAGCAGTGTGACCAAAAACCACAGGCACTAAAGGAAAAGAAATCCTGCAACAGTAAGCATTCACTATATGAATTAATGGTGTTTATAGCTAGACGTATTCCACCAAGACAACATGCGCATGTTCAAAGATTTTCAAAAACAGAGTATATATAATATGCATATATTTCATGCTGTATATATAAAATAAACACACATATATACATATATATGTATATGTATGGCGCATTGGTTGTTTCATTTTTGTTTTACCTTATGGACCTAGGCAAACATAGATAAATATACAGTACACTAGCACACTTACTATTTTATTTCATTGTGCATATCTTTCTGTAGTAGGGTATTTTGCTATTAAACTAAGTGTTGACTTTCTCAATTTCTTTTAGTTCTTTTTTTTTTACTATATTTAAGTAGAAAGGAGTACTTTCTCTATGCCTCAGGGTATGGTTGATTCAGAGAGAACAAAGAATCACATTTTTGGCCTTTGAGCAATTAATTTGACCTTTGTAAGTCAACAGTGCAGACAATAGTCTTTAAAACCAAGGCTTTGAATTGCAAGTACCAGCAGCTTGAAAGGAAAAAAAAAAAAATCTAGAAGCTTGGATTTAAATATCAAGAGCCAAATCCTAGAGGACTTTAAGAGTTTGGGCCATGGAGAGAGTGGGGGGAAAATAAGTGATGCCATAGGAGCAGTTTTCCTATAAAACAGACAGGTGATAAAAATAAAAATCCTTTTTGGACTAGAAAAGGAGAGATAGGGAAAGGAGAACAAAAAAAGTATAGGTGGCCCTATTCCCTGAACCTATGTTGGGATTGAAACTCTAGAGCTCGGTGACAGGAATTCCCCAAATATTCAGTAACTCTTGCACTGGTGATTCCTCCACATCAACTATAGAACTTGAGGGAAAAACAACCTAAGTAGTTACCCTTCGCCAGACTAGTCGGCTACAATAGATAGAAATGTCGGCTGGGCAGATCTAGATAAAGAGAAGGCCTGGGGCACTGGGTGGCTCAGTGGGTTAAGCCTCTGACTCTTGGTTTTGGCTCATTTCTTCTCATCTCATGGGTCGTGAGATCAAGCCCCCCCCCCCCCAAACCCTGTTGGGCTTTGTGCTCAGTGCTCAGCAGGGAGTCTGTTTGAAGATTCTCTCCCTCTGTCCCTCCCCATACTTTCCCCACTCTTGCTCTCGCTCTTTCTCTAAATAAATAAATCTTTAAAAAAAATAATTAAAAAAGGGGGGGAGAGAGAGAGAGATAGAAGGCCTGAGGTGGACACCTATCGTACCCAAGCTTTCTTCAGCTCTCATAAAAGATAGGGAGAAAATAAAATAAATTCTCAAGACCATAACTGAGGAACACACGAGATTCAGAAGTTGAGAATCAGTGAGACTAGAATGTTACTCTAGCTTGAAGTGAGGGGATCCCACAGCTAGACAAAAGTGTGCAGGATGCGCAGCCCTAGCTAGGGGTCAGGTGGAGGGCTCTAAATCGCAGAGGACTGCAAAGTCATTAAAAGCCAAACAGAGTCTAGGTGGTCAGTGGCAGAACTCTATAGTCCCACAGAACAACTTCCATGTTTTCAATGCCTACAGAACAAGAAGTCAAATGACAAGCAAGACCGAAGATGGCAGAGAGGCAACCACAGATCAGTCATCCTGATTCTAGCACAATACATAAGAACTCAATGGGAGGAAGTCAGGGGGTAAAAAAAAAAAGGGGGTAATAGAAAATCCTGAACTGAATCAAAAGTGAGTGAGCTTGAGACAAGAGGGGACCAAGTCACCTTCCACTAGTAAGATTAGATTTTCTGCTACCAGTCAAAAAAAGGACCAGAGAGGTGACTTATACTTAGTAGTAGACAAATGAAAGTTGGTTTTTTTTATACACTTTAATCTGTGACTTGCTACATTTCCTTCTCAGTCATATATATTTTTAAAACAAAGCTAATCCATATAAAATATATGCTTTCCTACAAATGCATAACAGTCCACATTTAATAATCAAATAATAACCAAGAGGTAGGAGAAGAGATTGTTCTGCAACTACTAGATGCCCCGTATTTGGCATAATGCTTGACATAAAATACACACGAATATTTTTTAATAAGTAACCGAAGAATAAGTTAATCATTGCCAATACACATCGGGATAAGAATAATAACATTATTATCTAATGTTATATAATAACTAACATTATTGAGCATTTAGTTCCTACTAAACTTTTGCCTGTACCACCTAATTTAATTCTCACCTATATAGTAATATCATCACTCTCATTTAACAGGAAATTATGGCTTATAGGGGGTTACATGATCTGCCCAAGGTCCCAGACCTAGTAAGTAGCAGATCTGGGATTTAAAGGTATGTAATCTGAAATATTACAATGCTGAATCTTAATTTTAAAAGTTGTTTTTGACTATTTGAAGCAATTTTGGAAAGTTGGTTCCACACTACCCTTTGCTTTTATTTGTTGTTTACAGTTTTTATTTTAGTGCCCAGACTTAGCATCACAGCACTGTAGATCCGGAGTAGGGACACTTTATGGATCACCTGGTTCAGTCTCCTATTTAACAAATGATGGAATTGACTCATTCAAGGACATAGAGAAAACCAGTAGCTCTTCCTTTGGGAAAAACCCCTCTTGTTCTCTTCTTTTCCCTTGATGTTTTCTTTTTTTCTCACCCATTTTAATAATTGTTAAAACAGTTGGAAAGGTGAAGGGCAGTGTATTTAAGATTATAAGGGATTGGAAACATGAGATCAGTCAACGAAGGATTTAAGTTAGAATTGGTAAAGCAAACCCCTCTGCACAGATACAGTACTATAAACAATATCTAATGCTATGCTTTTGGGGTGCCTGGATGGCTCAGTCAGTTAAACAACTGCCTTTGACTCAGGCCATGATCCCAGAGTCCTGGAATGGAACCCCACTTCCAGGCTCCCTGCTCAGCGGGGAGTCTGCTTCTCCCTCACCGTCTGCCCCTCCCCCTGTTCCTTCTCTCTGTCTCTTTCTCTGTCTCAAATAAATAAATAAATAAATAAATAAATAAATAAATCTTTAAAATTAAAATAAAGCTATGCTTTTACACTGCTTGCTAAATTCATCCATTGTAAAGGAATACTTTATAAAGGCATACACCTTACTATCTTGGACCTCAGAGCTATTTTATTGCAAAGCAGATTTTCCTATTTTGAAGATCTATTTTGTATATATTCTATTTTAATGTTCTAGGCCAACTTGCATACTACCCAAAATGTAAAAAAAAATATCAATTCTGTTTGAAACACTAAATAGACCTTCTAAATGCCATTCACACACTGTTAGTATTTTCTAGTCTGTCATTCAAAATGTGTTTTTGTGGTTTACTTTTCAGTCAGCTTACTGAAAAGGCATGGGTGGACAAATAGATGTACTCAAAACTGATGATTCAATGGACTGTGTATGAGGAGAAACAGTATCTTTAAAATGTTGAATAGGGTTCACAACCATCCATTCTTTAAAACTATTAGACACCAAAGTACATTGACAAATGGGTCTAATAGTCTCTCTGCAGTGGTCACCACAGAAGAATTGGTAATGCACTCTATTATTTTGTTAGACATGCACTTCTAGTGACATTATAGTGCCCATAAAATGGTCTGATAACTTACAATCGGGATAAAGCTAAAGTAACACATTACAGACTTCATAAAAATGTTTCTCTGGAACTTACTCTCACATTATTATAGGATCTCACTGCATCATCCTTTCTTCTGTCTAATCATCTCATTTCATTTTTCTTATGATCTTTAAATTGTTCTTGCAATTATTTTTCAGGTAAAGACTCAGGTACCATTTTTGCATATGGTCAACCATTGCTTAGCCTGCAACAACAAATGTGAAGCCAGGCCAAGGATGTGGGCACAATGTGGGGACAACCTGACAGTAGGTCACGTAACGCCAAGGATGTCATTTTATCCTCACCTCTAGCTCTACTTGGTGACATGACTTTTTAAGCACCTTTAATTTACGTCCTTCTTTCCCTTTTTCCAAAAGGCTAAACTGTCAACCTCCTTCCCACGTATGGGCTTGAAATCACCCCGACATTCAAAAGCACATATGCTCATAAGTGGGAGAAATCTTAAACATAAAAAAACATTTGCCAGTGTCTTAGCTTTTGCTCCTCCTTTTGAGTTATGCATTAAGATTCTTTGATGAGTCTTAAAGCTTGAATAATTAATGAAAACATGGATGTGATCAAACAGTTTGAAAGTAATTGGCCAATCTGCTCCTTTTATCTTCTGCAGACAGAATTATTTACGGAACTACAATACTTACTTAAGAGAGGCTTTCAGAAAATTCAGAAGAAAGGCTTTTCTCTTTTTTTCTTTTCTTCACATGTGGTCATCTCCCTTTATCTTTTTTCTTTTTCTTCTTTGCCTCATCTTCCTTAATGTCCTTCTTTTTTTTCATAATTCCATTTCATCAATTAACATTAAATATGAATTATAGGGGATAAAATAAATTGCTCAACATTGCTCCAAAAATTAAGGAAGCCATTATCTCAGAGAGAGTATACAAATTGAAATTTCAAAATTTTGTTTTGAGTGGGATATATATGTTTTTTAATGAGGGAGTAGATTTTTGCATAGAATGTTTTATCAAGATACCATAACCCTAAAACAGTTCACAGAACTATAAAACTGTCCATAGTATTCTTCTCTTAAAGGAAAAACCCCAAAAGTTGTCAAGGTTTAATCGGACAAGAAGGATCATGTTGTGTATCTTTCAACATCATTTGCTTTTGTAAAGCTGCAGGCCCCAGAATTGAAAGGTGACTTGAGGTCAAAACCTTATGCGCAAGATATGATATTTTCTGAACTCCAGACTATAAAAACAAAACATGCTTATAACTACGTTCACTGACATTAGAAAAATGCTCAATACTTTTAGCTGTCCTGACTCTGGCTGTGCCTACTCAAGATAAATACCTACAGCTGCTAACTTGAATTCTAAGCACTGTCCATGATAGAAGCACGTCAACTGCATTAATGTATTCTTTATGATTTATTTACTATTCTGAGTTGTTAGACGGTAAACTGTATTCATCTACTCAAGTCCTAAGTCCCAGTATTTCAGAATCTAATCTTATTGGGAAATAGGGTTGTTGTCCATGTAATTAATTAGTTAAAAATGAGATCACACTGGGGTAGGGTAGGCCCTTGTAAAAAGACTGATGACCTTATAAAATGAGGAAATTTGGACACAGACACACACACAGGGAGAACATCATGTGAAGATGAAGACAGAGATCAGGGTGATGCAGCAGAAACCAAGGAACAAGAGATTACCAGCAAACCCACAGAAGCTATAAGAAAGGCATGGAACAGATTCTTCTTCACAACCTTCCAAAGGAACCAACTCCACCAACATCTGGGTCTCAGGCTTTCTAGCCTTCAGAACTGAGACAACAAATTTCCGTTGTTTGAGCCACCCAATTTGTGGCTCAAACATTTGTTATAGCAGCCCTAGCAAATTAATACAGTTGTTAAATAAGAAGATATATAAAAATCTGATGTGATATTTACAATGCATAACATGTATATCTATTTGTGATTATAAGGAGACAAAATTTTCCATCATCCAGTAATTATACCTGAATTGGCAATTCAAAACTTTTAGAATCACTTTGAAATCACATTTATGTACTCCTTTAGAGAGCAAACCTCATAATGAATAATTTACATTTTAACATCTGGGTCAAAATTACATCAAATTCTAGGAGTCTACTGAACAGTGACAACAAGAACCTACAATGTAGCTTCAAGAACTGATTAAAGTACTGTTGATGGCCATTTCAACTTGTGCCACATATTATGTAGCTGAGATTACTGCAGGAGGAGATCCAGGTTTTATGCAGCCTGCATCCTACACAAATTTGGGATCCCTATTTAAGAAAAGAAGACAAGATTACAAGTTAAAAAAATTACATTCATATGGAATGAGCCCATGTAAGTGATAGGCCCTGAAGCTTAGTCACTTCACGTGAAATCTACCTTTGCTGATAAGACAATGACAACAAAGCCCAGAAACAGTGCAAGCAGTTTCACAGAGATGAAGTGACGCTTGTATCAACATAATTTTTTCTAGCCCGTAACTGTGAAACAAGTAGAAACACAGGGGAAGGACAGACAATGATGCTGAAAGATACTTCAAACATCCTAGACAGATCAATCCAGTCTAATTTTATGTCAGCATTTCTCTACAAGCAACTGTACTGTAGAGACAATGAGTAAGACTATGTCAATGAAAAGTCAGATCAATTAGCTGGCCATTTTGGCAGTCTAATGCTAGCAGTAAGTCAAAATAGTATTGAAGTATGAACCAATTGGCTCATTAGAAATTTTCCATATTCCAGTGGTTTATCCCATAGACACAGCTTCATATACTGACATCTCCATTCTGTTACATTCCCTTTCCCTCTGCACAGTATTCAGTACCAAACTTTTTACTATCAGCTCAAGAACCTGAGCTATGGCAGGTGTTTACGCCCCTGTCCGTTGTGGTTCCTCTGTCTGGTTATCCTCGCTCTCTATCTTCCCAGTAAATGTCTTCTTACCTTTCTGTGTCCTATACGGCTTAGCCTTACACCTTAAAATAATGGGTCGAGCATCATTTCTTTACATTACTCTCTATTACTCCTGGATAGGTTAAGTTCTTAAACCCATAAATGTGATACATACTCAAAGAAGAGCCATACTTTTAAAGTCTCTACCTTTCTCTCTTGTTTATTTTCCTCCCATACAACAGCAATTTCTACTCATATTCCTTCTAAATTATCTCTAAACTTCTCACCCAGTTATGGTTCACTCAGGACTTCTTTCTTCCTTTTCTGGATTTGTATAATCAAATAACTGATCAGCCAAAGGCAGAACCTTCTAGGAGGAGAGTATGGGGAAAGAAAATTAAAAAAACACCTTTACCTCCAGGTGGAAGGGTAAGATTGGGATCACTCTAGGTTGATTGATAACATATGTGCCTTCTTTTTTCAAAACTCAAATACTCTCAGAGACTCCAGGAAAACCTCCCTAATGACCCATTGTCTCCTTTCTATTTTTTCCTTAAAGATATTATTTATTTATTTATTTATTTATTTATTTATTTATTTATTTATTTGAAAGAGAGAGCATGAGCAGGGGGAGGGGCAACTGGAGAGGAAGAGAAGCTCAAGTAGACTCTGTGCTGAGCACAGAACCCCATGCAGGGTTCGAGCCCACAACCCTGAGATCACAACCTGAGCCGAAATCAAGAGTTGGACACTCCGCCGACTGAGACACCCAGGTGCACCCCCCTCTCATTATTAATTCATTAGTCCTCCTTCCTTTTTTTTTCCCCCGAACCTCTGTATCTTTAACATATTGTACTTACTTTAAGTCTATTTCTGCCAAAGAGTATAAACTTCTTAAATCAGGGGCTGTAATATTCTCAGTGTTTAGCACAGTGATAGGCACATAATACATTCTCAGGTAATGTTTGTAAGAAAGTAAAACATCATTACAAGTTATTCCCAATGTGTTCATTCCTTGGGTCATGTTTCTTTACAACAGGATAACTGGAAATGTGGCATGCTATCTTTTAGAGTGATTGGCATATAGCAGTTACTCAATAAATGCTTATTGACTGAAAGAATGAATTACAAGATTTGGGTTTGTGAATAATTAACCTCTGCAAATAGACTTTCTGATCCTAAGTAGAACTCATTGCATTTCTGAACACAGAAAATGCCTGACATAGATTTCTTTATTAATAGAAAATGACTTAACTATCCTTCATTTTTTTTCACAAAAATTAAGAAGAACATTTAGGCCTCCTTCACATATATATAGCAATTTGTCACAAAGAATTCCAAACAAATAGAAATACTAATGTCACTGCAGGTAGTTGCCATTTCTCACCATGTTTCACTTAACATCTGACAGCTCTGTTCCTTTGATGCTACCAGATAAAGACTACACTTCAGTTATAAAAATAAAGAGTGAGGAAGAACAAACAGTGGGCAGAGGGAGGAAGAATGCAAAGGCTTTGAAATAGGAGGTGTTTGGAAAATTCAGAGAAGAGCAAGGATACTTGACTGTTTCCCAGAATATAGAGAGGGTTTGGTGGACAGGAGTAAATCTGTATAGTATCTTTCAGATTATGAAAAGAGGTTTGAACTGTATTCTAAAGTTTAATGGGAAGTCACTGAAAGCTCAACAGGATATAAGTCACCAAACTGGATCGATTGGACCCAAGGGGTGGAGGCTACAGTGAAATTAGATTTTATGGGAAACACTGGATTAGACCCATGAGTTGGAATGGTGCTCAAATGGGTTGGAAAGACCCAATATACTTGGGGGCAATAGTCTTCGGCAGAGATTCCTGTTCACTGTTCCTGTTAATACCTTCCACCTCCACTCTTACTCCACACCCTTCCAAATGCAGGACTGAGTAACTGAAAAATGCGTATGTATGAATTCTGACTGGAAGTCCCATGGCAGCATCTTATCAGCATCAACATATAAAGCATCAACATATAAAGATTGCCTAATTTGTATATCCTATAAAATCTACAGCCAGATGTGCAGGAAGAGCAGAGTCAAATATGCACTAATTATATTTATACACTGAAAACATACTGAAACACACACTGAAACACTAAACACTCTGAAATTAGGTAGCTTGTATATAGCCAATCATGGCAAGGAAATGAACAGCAAAACCACTAGGAGAACCAATTACAAAAAGGAGTTCCCTACGAAGGAGTATAAGAACCCTGAGCTTTCATGGTTTCCTTTCACTTTCTCCTACTACAATCGTTTATACTATCCTTCTGCTCTTCTAACAGCTGGCTGAAGGCTCTGGGCCTCTCTCTGAGAGCCTTCAAACTGGATATTAACCACAGGCTTGCCCTAGATAGCCACCATGAAACAAAACCCATTCATAGCTTTATGGTGACTAATGAACCATGTAAGGCACTCACCATGTAAGGGTTTAAAGTACTATGAACTTTTACTCCTGCTTCAAAAAGAGTATGCATATATTAATAGCAACATAAATTCTAAATATACTGAGTAATACTACACTAGAAAGTCTTTTGTAGCACTGAATAATTCTGTAAGTGATTTGGAAAGACTACCTCTGGTCAGTTTCCATGTGCCACCTTGAAGCCAGTTCACTGTAGGTATTAGATACCCTATAGTTTTGATAGTAATCTATCCAAACTCTGTATCAGCTGGATTTCCCCAAAGCTCATTAGTTTCTGACAGGGCTGCCAAAATCTCAGTTTCTACATCTGCTCTCTTAAATCTTCAACTCCAAAACCCATCTTTCATTTTCAATGGGAGTAATTTAGAAGATGAGGTTTGATATATTGATTTCTTTTCCTTCTCAGCTAACTTTGAAGGGATAAAACTATACCATCTATGAAAGAATAATTTGTATATAGGAATATGTCTTCCCACCAAGTCTTAGTTCTATTTATGTGGCATAAATGAACCAAATGTCGATTTTTATTTTCAAAATGCTCAGACATTTAATATGTGCTAATTAATTAGCAGGTTCTGTTCAGAAATAACAGTTCCCACAGGCTTTTTCAGAAAAGAAACCTAAACAAGAAAGGGTCTCTTCACTGTGTTTACCCAACATTCTGCTTATCTATTTTTAGCAGATTCTTCTTCACTTTTCCCCATTGGACAGGATCAAGGAACTGAAACTACATTATAATGAATCTCTTCAATCAGCCTGCTCTTTCCTACCTATATAAAGGATAACAAAATATCAAGCTGCCAAAAGCCACAAAGCCTATTTTCTACGTAGAATAATGAATCCTTAGGACAGAGGCTCTGAATGTTCCCTTACAATAGCTAAATGAAATTGATCAAGCTATATGGAAAAGTAGGTACATATTTTATTTTTAATTGTACATTTCCTCAATGCTTTTCAGTGTTCTTTAAATAGAAATAATCTCCTAGAAACTGGGCTACTATATCTCACAAAGTAAAACCAAAAGACAGGTGAATATAATCTTATGCAATATGGTAAAGACTTCCACATGGGCTGAATGGAACATGATACTGTGTAGTCAATAGTGTAGGAGTGGACTGTAGACATTGTGCAGTGGGGCACAACCTCAACTCATAAAGTGACTTGCAATCCCTCTCCATCTCCTTCTGTTTCCAACTGTGATTTAGATATCAATGTTAAAAAAAAAAAGAAAATGGAATACTTAATAACTTAATACTTAATACTCTATTAAGTATTATTTAAAATCCAAATCTTTACAACATGCCAATAAATTGTGCTGGATTACAAATATATCTACATATTATTTACAATTTAAAATGAGGATGCTAAGACTAAAATCTATTTCTCAATGCAAAGAAGATAGAACATATTCAGCTTATTTCTATTTAATATTTAATTGCTAGAACCCAGAAAAATGAGTTAACCAATTTTCATTATTTCTTGGATTGATCTGACAGAAGAAAATGATCAGTGGGTCCATTCTCAGGAATGACTATATCAGTGAACTTAGTGGACCTTCTTGGTATTATGAAACTAACGGTACCAAATAAACTCCCTTTGGGAAAGAGCAAGAGTCAAATAGAGAGACACTGGGTTTGAAGTTGGAAGATGTGCTGCTGAGCCCTTCATTCTGGAACTCATGAATATACATCAGGATTACGGTTCAGAGGAAAGCTACTGTGATGGGAGTTTATTTTTGAACGTGGACAAAATGAGTGTTCAGAAAAAAATAACAATTTAATTCTTGAGAATCAACACTGTGGGAAGAAAATCTTTTGTTGCAAATCCCACAGAAATAATTTTATATAATTTGCTATTAATAAGGAAAGTGAGAATACTTGACAATTTGCATAGGTTTTGGAGATATAAAAGGCTAGTCACTTTTTAATGCTAACAATAGTTTTTTTCTTACATGCCATGAATTTTTAATGATCATACATATTAAAATCATGTGTTGATATCTAAAAATATGAATGATAATTAGAAATTGCTTTCCAGTCTAGTTTGATGTTTCTAGAAAGACAACTACAGTCTGACAGTATGTTATCAAAGTCTCTTATAGATAATATTTTTAATTGTTTTACTTTACCATGATTATAAGTATCTATAGTGACTGAAGATGCATTTTATTAAGATTTAGAATGTGTTCTTATCATGGACACATTTGTTCACATGTATTGCTTAATGCTTAAGTATATATATGTACTGGTTTATACAGACTTAGTACAAAAGGAGAAAACCATTTTAATTCTAAATATGAATTCTTAAATTTCCATAGTTCAAATTTTTTCCCAAGATATTATTTATTTAATAAATAAATACTAAATATGCAATAAATCTATAACAAATACATACTAAATATAAATACACATTAATATTTAATAAATATATACATATTAAATATTATCACAGTATTAAAATAATTTAGAAGCATTAACTTATGTAATCCTCAAAGCAATCTCCTAAGAGAGATAATACCCTTATTTCACAGATGAGAAACGGAAGCACAGAAGAGTAAGTGACCCAAAGTTACTTGGCTAGCAAGTGGTAGGTTTGGGCTTTTACACTTTGGTAGGCTGGCTCCAGAGTCCACAATTTTAACAATGATACCATGCTGCTTCTCAGATACCACTAAGTAGCTTGTCTTTCAGATTTGGCTTCTACAACTCTCGTAGTTGTAGAAGCAGTGTTTCAGGCTATTTCAGGAATAGCAGCACCACAGACTCATTCTACATCTAAGAGAACTGGATTCCCTCGTATCACCCCTATTTCTTCCTTCCAAACACGTAATCATTATTCCGACTTCTTACACCAGTGATTAGTTTAACTGTTCTTTAATTCTATTCTGGATTTGTCATATCTACCTAACATCTGTCTATCTCTTCATTTTTATCCCTCTTTCAATGCATGAATACATCTATTCTAATATGTGAACATACCACATTTAAAAAAAATTCACACTACTATTGATGGATATTTGGGTCATTTCCAAATAATTTAAATGTAACAAATAATATTAATATGAACTGTATTAGTTTCCTAGGGCTACTGTAACAAAGTGCCCCAAACTGGGTGGTGCAAAAGAGGAATTTATTATCACATGGTTTTGCAGGCAATCAGTATAGCCATGCTTTCTGAAACCTGTAAGGGAATCCTTCCTTGCCTCTCCCTAGCGTCTGGTGGTTTGCGGGCAATCTTTGGTGCTCCCTGGCTTATAAATGCGTCACTCAGGTCACATGGCTGTCTTCTTGCATGTATTCATGTTGTCTTCCTCTTGTGCATGTCCGTCTCTGGGTCCAAATTTCCCCTTTTTATAAGAACACCAGTCAGTCATATTGGACTGAGCCCACCCTACTAACCTCACTTTAACTTGATTACCTGTGCAAAGACCCTATTTCCAAATAAAGTCACGTTCTGAGGTACTAGGGTTAGGAGTTCACATGTCTTTTTTATGAGATATAATTCAACTCATAACAAAACTTTTAAACACGTCATAATGTCTTTTGATATATATGTCAAAATATATGTACTTGGTGACCATTTTTTCAAATCCACCAGTGTTATTTAGAAATACATTTTTTTTTAAATGTTGGTTTTAGGTCCAGAGATCATGCTAAATTCACTTACTAATCTAATAATTTTTCTGTAGAATCTTTTGTCCTATTTTCATATATAACCATGTCACCTTTTTTTTCAAATCTCTTGACATTCATTTCTTTTCACTTTATTCACTGGACAGTTTCTGTAGTACGATGTTGGATAGAAGTGTTTATAGTGCTATCATTAAGCATCTAATCATTAAATACAATGTTGGAAATACTTTGTCAGACTGGGAAAATCTACTAGTTTAACAGTTTTATTTTAATTATGAAGAGATGATTTTTTTAAAGATTTTATTTATTTATTTATTTATTTGAGAGAGAGAGAGAGCACAAGCAGGGGGAGGGACAGAGGAAGAGAGAGAAGCAGACTGCCCACTGAACAGGGAAGCCTGACACAGGGCTTGATCCCAGGACCCCAGAATCATGACCCTAGCTGAAGGAAGACGCTTAACCAACTGAATCACCCAGGCTCCCCTGAAGAGATGATTTTTATCAAATTCCTTTTCTGTATTATTGAGACGAACATTTCTTCTTTTATTTTGTAAATGTGGTAAGTTACATTGACTTAATTTTCAAATCTTGCATTATTGGAATTAATCCAACTTGATCATTTGTGTTATCCTTTTTATATATTATGGAATTTGTTTTGCTAATATTTTGGGTAAGAGTTTTTATATTCATGTTATAAGAAAGAGTAGTTTGTAATTATCTTTTCTTGTAAAGTCCCTGTCAGATTTTGATTAGATTTGATTTTAAAACCATCTTATAGTCTATGCTTAAAAGCAATTTATACTGAAAATTATTTATCATATGCCTAATTCCTTAAAATCTTTTTCTATAACATTATAGTCCTTCAACTTGTGAAAATCAGTAGTCTACAGAGTTTTCCCAGATAGGCATCATTCCAAAAAGCTATGTTCTTTCACAATTTCATGGCTCTTGAATCTTCCACCGAACAAGAAATAGGATCACTACCTGTCCCTCTCTACTCCCTTACTAATATTTTATATATCTTCCAAGCACTGATCGCCAACTAACATATTGTATGTATATTTCTTCATTTTATTATTTTTATTAAATGTTTATTAAATGTCTATTTTAATTTTATTAAATGTTTTATTAAATGTTTATTAAATGTCTATTTTCCTCCACTGGATTTTAAAATGCATGAAGTAGGTCTTTCACTTACCCCAATGCCATAAAGAGTGTCTAGCACAAACTAGACACTTAATCTATATTTGTTGAACTAATGGATACATCATACTATATACTCTAGATTATATCTGTATCTATATATGTTTATTGTATCAAGTTTATACAGTGTGTGCTGAATTAATTTGCTTAATTGTTTTTTTTCTAGTTGTGGAAAAGAAATAGTTTTGACAAAATACAAATGCTACACAAAATGGCATTTTGAGTTAAAAGCCAATTTATTAATCTCCTCATTATCTTTATCTTGGAATGGCCTTCTGACCCCATCCTTTACAAGAAACACAACCCTGCCAGTCATATGTCATCATGTCAAAACTCTGGCTGACAAGACAAAACAAAGACTCACGAGCCATCATCTTATAATATAAGGTTTATGAACATGCAGGAATAATAACAAAGAAATAAAGCAGTCTTCTTTTGAAAATCTTAATGTGACATTTTTGTTCTTTACTATTGCTCTGCGAGGTAATATTATAGCTCAACATGGTTGCCAAGGACTCTAAGTTATCAAATGCAAATGTCCGGGAGAGGCCCTACATTAAGTAGGAAGCCAAGAGAATGAATACCTGGGTTTCTGTACTTTTCTTTTCATTTTTTTCCCAGGAGAATAAAGCATAGCTGTAGATTAGCTCAGATATAGATACATAGTATTAATGAGGCCTTGAGTGGGTCAGTGGGCTTTACTCCTTTCCTTGCTAAGCATGCCTCCGTTCCCTTCAATTCTGCTTTTTCATCTACAGAATGTGAATATTTCCCATCCCTATTGGTCATTAGACTGACTAAAGGGAACTGTAGATGAATTTGCATTCATCCAAAGGCTTATTTCCACAGCACAGTGGTATCGTTTTTTTAATTTGAAGGAACATGATAGTAGTTAATAATTATACAAATAAGGGACATAGCTTACTGAGACCAAATTAGTAGTTCAGAAAAAAAATTTAAAAACCATCCTACTTAAGGTATTTATAAATAACATGCATATTTTAATATATGCTGCATATATCTATATGTGATTATCAAATTTATTATTTCCTCTTTCAATATCTTACCATCATATTTCTTTTCTTAAAAACAAAACAACAAAAATCCCATCGTTCCTTGAACACATCAATGAAACTAGAGCCATAAGTAACATTTCCTTTCAGGATATCATTGAAATACAAATCTTCCTTGACTTACAATGGGGTTACATCCTGACAAACCCTTTGTAAAGCGAAAATATCATAAGTCAAAATGCATATCGCTAGCCTGGGAAAAGATCAAAATTCAAAATTCAAAGTACAGTTTCTATGGAATGTGTATTATTTTTGCACCATCATAACATCAAAAAATTGTAAGTCAAACCATATGAATTCGGGGACCATCTTTATTTCAGTCTCAATATAAGAGATGGGGCTGTGTTTATAGGAAGGTGAGGCTTTCTGACAATCAGACGCTGAGGTGTGATTGAGAGCAACATGTTTTCTGGCCTTGAAGCAAAACCTATGAGTGACTTTAGAAGCCGCAGATGATTTCTGCAGGCAATGTCACTGCTTTTTTTTCACAAAGGTCATTGTGAGAAAGGCCCTTGGAGGTGGAAAGAAATAACCTCAGTAAAAGGAAGGGGGAAAATCCAGTCACATCTTAACTAAATTGTCCACTTTCCCTTTCGGTGATTTGAAGTTATTAATTCCTTGCTACTATTCTGTTTTACACTTTAATTTTACACTTTAATCTCAATTATTGGGCAATGTTTTAGATAATTAAAGATAATGTATATTTGCTTTTTGGAGTTCTTTTTGAAGTACATTTGAAGGGGCGCCTGGGTGGCTCAGTCCTTAAGCGTCTGCCTTCGCCTCAGGGCGTGATCCCAGAGTCCTGGGATCAAGCCCCACATCAGGCTCCTCCGCTGGGAGCCTGCTTCTTCCTCTCCCACTCCCCCTGCTTGTGTTCCCTCTCTCGCTGGCTGTCTCTATCTCTGTCAAATAAATAAATAAAATCTTTAAAAAAGAAAAAAGAAGTACATTTGAAAAGACAGATCTGTGTTATGAACAAACACTTTATGCCCCATTA
This sequence comes from Ursus maritimus, assembly GCF_017311325.1. Taxonomy (NCBI): domain Eukaryota; kingdom Metazoa; phylum Chordata; class Mammalia; order Carnivora; family Ursidae; genus Ursus; species Ursus maritimus. The sequence goes on from NW_024423343.1 coordinate 62,559,897, forward strand.
AAAACACATACAAACACAAAGTTCAATGGACTTATTTTTTCTCTGAAATACTTTCCTCTTTCTTAATACTTAAATGTTTCTTAAATTCTTTTCTCTTTACATTCAAGAATGGAAAAAAAATCTTAGGTTCATACAAAGGACTAAACTACTGAGGTACCTCCTAAATAACTGTGGGAATATGTAGTCTGGAAAATACAAGGTGTCTATCTCTCTATGCTTAAAAGACCCTCCCTTTTAAAAACCATTTGAATATTTAAAATAGTATCTTATTGATGTCAACACATAAAGAATTGAACAAAATGACCACTATGCCAATTCAAATTTGAAAAATGTTCTTGTGATTACTTATGGTGTGAATAATACATGAATGAAAAGCAGAATGTTGACTTTACATTATATCATTGTAACTTCCATTTTTTCACTTGGCACCTCAGGTCTATTAGATCATCTATTTCCTGCAATGATCCCCTGTGTCAATATTTCCATTCATATCCATGTCAGAGATTTGGAAGTAGGGCTTAGGAAGAACTAGTAGCTGAAGGCCACTCAACTAATAATCAAAAAAGCTGAGTTTCTAATTTAAGATTACCTGACTCCAGCCCCCACTGCTCCCAGGCACTATCTTGTGTTGCCTTACTCTATATTGGATGAGTTCTGATTCTGCTAAACAGATAAGGATTGGACACTATTAGCGCTCAAAAAAAATTTTTTTTTTCTCAGAAAGAAGTTGGATTATATTTGTCCTCTTATTTGGAACGTCCTAGAACTTTCAGATGACCCAATAAAATTTGTGACAGAAAATGACAATTTTAACTTCTTACAAGGAAAAAATGATTCTAAATAATTATTCTAAGTAATATAAAGAAAAATAATGGGGCACCTGGGTGGCACAGTCAATTAAGCATCCGACTCTTGGTTTTGGCTCAGGTTGTGATCTCAGGGTCATGAGATCAAGTCCCAAGATAGGCTCCATGCTCAGTGCAGAGTCTGCTTAAGACTCTCTCTTCTTCTCCCTATGGCCCTCCGGCCCTCCAGCCCCCCACCCCCCTAAATAAATAAATAAATAAATAAATAAACAAATAAATAAATAAATAAATATTTTTTAAAAATGGTAACTTCATTGAGGCCAAGAACTTCCATTTCTGTTGTCTTTATTTTCAGGTTATCTCCTTTAAGAAATAGCTAAAGCAGTAGAATAGTGCATTATATGATTATCACCCTGATCCTTTTCAAATTTTCAAATTATTATTTTAAATAAAAAGATATTCTTTAAAAAAAAATCACACAGGACTCTTGGTTTCCAGTACTGAATTCCTCATATAAATCATTTAACTATGTTTCAGAAAGCCTCTTTCAGTTTTTCTTGGAAATTATATTAAAGATTAAAAATGGAATAATTAAGTTTCTCAGACCTGAGTAAGGCAGAACCTTGAAAGGACGGTCCAACACAAGGCTCAGATTATCTTGGCTCTTACTCAGGTTCTCTGGGTTAGGTTTTGCCAAAGACATGGACTGTAGTTCTACATTGTCACATCCAATCTTACAAATGCTGCCTGTCTTCACAGGAAATTTTCAATGAGTGACCATAAATCTCTTGGTTTTTACTTTCTAAGGAGCTCAAATCAAACTTATTTTATTCTCATATCTACTCATGTATTTGGTGTCATACTTGCCATTCTCATATCATTTACTGGGTTACACTCAGAGAACTCCCAAAACTCTAAATTCCATTTTTATATAATCTTAAAATCGCTGAAATCCATTAGTGTTGGAATCTTTGTTGGCAGATTTTTGAAACATGCTGCTACTGCTTAATCATTTCTATATCTGAGATGGTAGAGTAAATGACTGTGGGTGCAGATTTTAGACCCAAACTTCCTGGATGTTGGTCCTTAAACTATATGATCATGGGATAATTTTCTTTCTACTACCTAAAGTTTGTGGTAAGAATTACATGAATAATCCATGTAAAATACTTGGAATAGTGCTAGTATTATTAAACACTAAATAATGACACTAATATATTATTTATATTATTAGGGGGAGCTGACTGTATAGACCCATGTGGAGAACCTTACACTTCTTTCTAATAAACTCTATAGGCATTGAAAACTATTATGTTCCTGATGTTAGTAGAGGTTACACAGGATAAAAATAAAGTAAAAGATTCTGTTCTCATGGATCTTAAAATTTAATGAAGGTAAGATGGTATTGAGAGAACAATGGCTTTCCAATTTTTGCCAGAAGAAAATATGTATAATAGATATCAGACAAAGAAAAAGTAGATAAACTAGGGCAAGTCATTAGGAATGATTTTGCAAAGAAGATAGGACTTAAGTTGTGCCTTGAGGGAAAGGCTTATGATGTTTTCCAGCAGCTTAAGTGGAAATTAAATTTCACTCACAAATAATTTGCATTCATTTTATTATTAACATGCTCAAAAAAACTCCGAGGAAAAGCGCTACAGAAAAAAACTTATATGGCAATTATTCTGTTGTTATATTTGAAATTTTGTTCCCTGAATAAGGTACTTCCTTCAATAACCTTTCATGAAATACTAGAGACAATATGTAGGCAGAATGGATTTAATTAGTATTTGTTTATTTTACATAATATATCATCGTGAGCTAAAGATTACCAAGAGAAAAGCTTATTTTGAAGGAATCCTTAGAATGGCGAACATCGTCCAGGCAACTGAACTTAAATTATTATTATTCCTGTCTCTGCATTGAAGTTAATGACACAAAATTACACCAATCTTTGGATATGAGATGGTTTTCAACTCCTCTCTTCCCTTCAGTCCCCAAATCCAATTCATCAGGTATATTAGTTTGAAGATGGATACAGTTGCCAATTTTTAGGGAGAAAATAATGTGATTATGGAAAAGGGGAGTGGATGGAAATCAGATTTTCTTCTTTTAATAGAGAAGTTTAGGTAGTCCAGAGAAAGGATAAAAGTTTTGAAATAGCTTATTACATTTGCCATTTTCTCTCAACATTTTGAGTCAGGAGTAAGCATGGGGAATGGCCTAAACCACTGGCTTTCAAACTTTCTGGCACAATCTAATTGTGTGCTTGAGTTGAGTTGGCTCTTACCAGCTCATGAGAGCTCATTATTAACTTTTCAGGAATGTTGTTAAAGATGGCCATTATCAAACATTAAGTTATATAACTTAAAAATCAAATACATATTAAAAATAAAAGTAATAAATACACAAAACTTCATAATTTTTAATTACTACATTTTACTATATGCTCTTGAGGCTATTTATATATACCTTTATGACTGAAATACATTATAAAGTTGTGCATTGTGCATTTGTCCAAATCTACCTTCAGTGGAATCACACTGACAGCCTGACATCTGCTATGGGCAGGGGGGACGTATAATATTTACACTATGCAAACTGACAAACTGTAAACCACAACAATTTGCCCCCAGTCAGTTGTTAAATATCTTATATTACAACCTAGTAGCATATACATATCTAAGCATGCAGATACACATTTGAATCAAAATTTCAAATTGCTGCACTCTATTTTCTACTATTTTATTCTATTAAATCGAATACATTAAAGGAGCGCCTGGGTGGCTTAGTCAATTAAGTGCTCAACTCTTGATTTCAACTCAGGTCATGATCTCAGAGTCGTGAGGTGGAGCCCCGCACTGGTGTCTGTATGGCTTAAGATTCTCTCTCTCCCTCTTCCTCTGCCCCTCAACCTCCTCAATCAATCAATCAATCAATCAATCAATCTAATACATTAAAAAAAACTGGTTATGACTAAATAATTTCTATAATCACCTATAAGGATCACAATCCAAAGTATGAAAAAGAAACCAATCAAAATAACTTAGATAAAAATTTATCTCGTTTAAAATATACTCCAAGAGTGGCTCAGTCCGTTGACTGTCAGACTGTTGGTTTTGGCTCAGGTCATAATCTCATGGTCATGGGATCGGGCCCCATGATAAGCACTGCGTTCAGAGGGGAGTCTGGTTGAAGATACTCTCCTTCTGCCCCTCCCAACACTCGTGCTCTCTCTCTCTAAAATAAATAAATCTTTAAATATCTATCTATCTATCTATCTATCTATCTATATAGGTATATATAGATATATATATATCTATATATAATCATTCCAAGATACGACATTTTACAACTTTAATAATAATTTACAGCTTTTGAAAAATTTTCCCTATCAAATAAATATACTTTAATGTTTTGTGTGTGGTTGACTTTATGGCTATAATACATTTCACATCTCTCCAATTGAAATTAATTAGTAGCTATGTAGTTTGATGGTTTGACTCCAGCTCTAGGCATAGACTCTGATTAGTCAAAAACAGTGGTTCTCAAGTTTTAGTGTGCATAGCATCTTCTGGATGGATCAATAAAATACAGATTGCTAGGGCACTTCCTCAGAACTGCTAATTCAATTGGTCTAGAATGAGGCCCTAGAAACTGTATTTCTAATAAATTCTCTGGTGCTACTGACACTGCTTATTCAGAGACTACACTTTGAGAAGTACTGGACCAAGATACTTGGGTAACCACAGTCTACCTATCCAGTGATTCAATACAGATGGGCAACTTAGGGCTGTTCCCCTTGTAACAAGGATTTGCTCAAGAAATAGGTGAATAATTGATTTCAGACCAAAGACATGCAAAAGCAGGTTTGATGATGGCTCCTGGGATATCAACTTCAATTATGGACCCAGTTTTGAAAGTCACTCTCTCTGCCTTTGATCTACTTACAAATGTGAAACAAGGAGTATAGTAGCCATCTTGTAAAGAGACTGATGATGAAACCAACATATAGAGGAGGCAGAACCACAGAAAAACAGAGAAATGCACTGGCTTTCTGAACCACCTCTGAAATTATTCTGTTAATAGTGACCCCTCCAGAACTCTCAATATTGTTTAAGCTGGTTTGAGTTGAATTATCTTTTCTTTATAGTGAAAACCATCTTAACTAATATACCTATATATTTGATGAAGCAAAGTATTTAAAAATCCCTAAATATATACCTAAAACCATTATGCCTTTTACAATAATCTCTATGAACTGATATATTGCTGTGGGGACCCTTCATAAGTGGATGCAAAACTGACACTTTGTCTTGCAGCCATTAAGGAAAAGTGTGCACATCCCATTCCAACCAGGAATCTGCATTGTGCATTCCAAAGTCAGCTGAATAACTGAAGTCCCGCAAATAAATGAAAACTTAAGTATTTTATACTCTAACAAAACAACTTAACCCTGAATTTTGCAATGCTGATTTTTCTTAAAATATGTCCTGTTCTTTGCAGATATGATACACATTTGAGGGGGCAAAGATGCTACTTTCCCACCATAAACAGACTGGACATAAAATTGGTAACTGTGGAAAATTTTTGTTTTCCATTGAGAAACATAATGGGCTTGTATTTGATGAGTCAGTCCTTCTGCGGTCTGACTCTCTTCCAATGGTTTAGTATGGAAACATCTTTCTTCGACAAAATGCTTTTGTCTCTTAGCCTTCTCTTTCATTGACTTCCATTTTTAAGACTAGCAGTTAGCATACTACAGTCCACAGCCCAAATAAATAGTCTTCTCCCAGTCTGGACCTTGCCTTTTAACTTTCTTTGTAGTGTATTTTGATGAACCATCTTAATTTGGTCCTGTTTATCTTTTTTAATTCTTTATTAGTGCTCTTTGTTTCTAATTTAAGAAATATCTAGTCCACAGTCAGGAAAATTTTTGTATGTTTTCTATGGTAAGTTCTATTGTTTTACTTAACAGATACAGATCTGAAATTATCTGTGATTTACTTATATATATGGTTTGAGTTAGGGGTCAGATTCATTTCTATTATATCTAGTGGACAATTTATATAAAAGAGAGGGTTTTTTTCCACTATACTATATGGTCCCTTTGCCATAAATCAGGTGATCATATATATGTTGTTGGATCACAGTTTTAAGGGAATGATTTAAGAATCATTCTATGATTCTATAGATATTTATTAAGAGTATACCATTTACAGTGATCCGTTAAGAATAAAGGACTAAATTCTGCTTTAAAATAATGGAGCAATGGCATTTTTATTTTGCTCTCCTATCTTAAAACCCACCAAAATCAGCAAATATATATATTTTGTATAAATAAAATAAGGACCTTGCCTTATCCTCCAAATTATATCATGTATATTTTTCTAAATCTAGTGAAACTTGCATTTAAATTTGGGAAAACAGTGAAAGCTAACCTTGATTCAGTTAGAATTTTCCCTAAAAGTGAGAGCTCCAATATATGAGCATACTTTTTATATGTTCTCAATCTAGGGGAAACAGGACATAGAAAAACTATGGAATGTCCCATACATGGAAACCCATATGCATTTTGATCAAAATAAGTTTTGATTTGCAAATGTTGAACTTAGGTACATAAAATTCTTGCAAATGGAGTTAATAAGTTGAAATAATGTTTAAAAAAAAAAGTTGAAATAATGGCTTGGTATTTTGAAACATGTTCTCCAAGGGGAGATTTCCCCAATCTATTGCTATTCTTTATTTGGTTTTAGGTATAGGAATGCAAAACCTGCAGGCCCCTGTATGTTCCTCTGGATCTCAGGGGTGGGGGAGGCCTGAACACTGCCTAGAAAGTATCAGACATTCAACATATGTATGTTAAATTGATTGTTTATAGCACAGTAAAAACTAACATTTATTAACCCTGATTTTCTCATGTGAAAACCAGGTATTACAGTACCAACTGCCATCTCACTTCAGAGGGATGTTCTGAGTAGCAAATGACATAACAGATGGGACTTTTGTTTATTACTATAGAATCCTATTCAAAGAGGTTATTATTTCTAACATTGCTTTCCTCTCAGCATATTCAGTTTTCCAGGAGAACAAGGCTGACACTTAAATAAGCAGATGATATTTACATAAGGCCTAAGTCCAAACCACATTTCTCTGCTGTATCAATTATACTTGAGAAATTGGTTTCTGAACTTTTAAAGTGTTTTTCCTTCCATATAGCTCCCCAGGTTCCTTTTTCTTTTGTTTGCTTTTTTGGTTTTCTTTTTTCTCTTTTCTTTTTGAAATGATGATGTTGACTTTAGGTCTTCAGGGCTTAACAGGTAATGGAAGGACACTGGGGAGAGCTGGGATGGAAGTGGCTATCTGTGATGGCCAATTTTACCTGCCCACTTGACTAGGTCATGAGGTGCCCAGATATTTTGTTAAACACATTTCTGGGTGTGTCTGTGAGAGTATTTCCAGAATAGATTAGCATTTGAACCTGAACTTGAGTAAAGCAGATTGCCATCCTTGATATAGATGGGCATCATTCAATCCACTGAGAACTTGAACAGAAAAAAAGGAAGAGAAAGGGACAATTCACATTCTCAGCCTGACTGCTTTAGCTGTGCCATCAGTCTTCTTCTCTCTCACTAGGACTTATGGCATCATCCCCCCTACTTCTCAGGTCTTCAGACATAAAATGAATCACCCCACCGACTTTCCTGGATTTTCCACTTGAAGACATTAGATCACGGGACTTTTTAGCCCCATAATCATCAAATGAGCCAATTCCTTAATATATATATATATATATATCTTTACTAAACAACCAATGTAATATATATATATATATATATTATATATATATAGAATACCCTCCACTTTCCAGGCCACATTCAGACTTCACCTCCACTCTCCAATGAGCCATATATTTTAGTTTTGTTGATTTTGATAGGTTTCAAGATAGGGGAGCAAAACGGGGTGCCTGGGTGGCTCAGTCGGTTGAGCAGCAGACTCTTGACTTCAGCTAAGGACATGATCTCAGGTCCTGTGATTGAGCCCCACATCAGGCTCTGTGCTCAGCAGGGAGTCTGCTTGAGGATTCTCTCTCTGCTTTTTCCCCTGCTCATGTGCTCTCCATTTCTCAAATAAATAAATCTTAAGAAAAGGGGGGGGGAGCAAAATAACAAGGCCATCACTCTATCATATATGTATACTATTGGTTCTGTTCTCTGGAGAAACCTGATTTATACACTATCCATTCTGGGCTATATTGCCATATTATGGCTTCTCTAGAAAGTCAGGACTGATATCCCATGCCAAGCTAACACTCTACTTGCAGATTCTTGGCTTTGTAATTCACACACATACACACACACATATAATATTCCTGCTATTACTCTATCTGATAGCTGTGGTTCATCTGCAGTTGTGTGTCAAGGGTATACAAATATATCACACAGACAGATAGGAAAATCTTAGATAATTTTGGATAAGTATCTGATGTGGATAAGTAAAACACTAACCATGTAAGATTCTAGTCTAGACTACTTTTTAAAAATCTGCGATTTGTATGCCAAACAAGTAGAAGATGAAGCTCATTTAAAGTCAAAGTAAATTACAGCTGTTACTTCAACTGATATATCAGTCCTATCATTCTGACAGAGAGGAAAATTCAATTAGTCTGACGGAACTTCACAAAGAAATTCTGATTATTACCTCTTTCCTTTTATATGTCTTCAAAATGATATGCTGTTGAAACTTCCTTTGAGTTTAATGGTAGTAAAAGTTTACCCCCTCCCAAAAAGAATAATTCTTGGTCAACCATTTTCCCACTTAAAATAGAAAGTAAAACACTCTGCTGGCACTTGTCCAGTGTTTAGGTTGAAGCGCCTTTGTAACAAAGTGCTTTGTACATATCATTTCAGTTTTATGTTAAACAACTTTTCCTAAATGACAGAATAATGTAGTACTATCTATGACCTAAACCAAGATATATTCTACTCAATTCATTTCAGCTTTGTCTTCAAATATTATAGCTTTTGCATCAACTTGGTGAAAATTAGCAGAATATATACTTTGCATTTCATATGTTCATCTAATTGATTCTGAACAAAAGATTTAGAAGATATAAAGTCAGCAGGGGTGTCCAACAAGTTAGAAATAAGTTTTACTCTCTAAAGAAGAAATCCAAAAAGAAGGAAATAGAAAATACTAGTCATATGTAAAGAAAACCCACCCTAAGTGATGAACTATGAAGTGAATCATGGAGGTGATGTCGGAATGTCCACTTTCAATCAAGAGGACTAAGAATTTTGGGGAGCTGGAACGATATGGTTAAGAAAGTAGAAATAAGCAAATAAAGTGAAAGTCTTTGTGTGAGATAATATTAAAAATATGTTTTAAAGAATGAAGGAAAATGACAGAGGTGGGATAGTCTGCCTTAGTACAGAAAGTGGGAGCTCAGAATGCAAGAATATAGTAATTGGAGAAGGCCACCAAAGGGTTTCCCTGAAACCCCCCCTGCCCAGGTGTATACTCTCATGAGAGTGTACCTAACAGACTTGATGAGGCTAGCTGCTCAGGTTATTTAACCTCTTCTTTTGTGATTTCTACCTTCCTCAGGTGAGCCACCAACTTCATATTAACTCCCTATGTAGGTACGTCTTTAGGAAAGAATGTGCTGATCAACGAACATTGGTTATTTGATCTACCTAGTTTTGTAATTCACAATGTATATCAGTGATCCTCAATGTGGCTCAATATTAGAATCACCTGGGAAATTTTAACTACGGATGTCAGTACCATTCCAGACAAATTAAATCAGAATTCCCTGGAATTGGGTTCAAGCACTGACATTCTTCATTTTAGAGAGAGAAAGAACACAAGTGGGGGTGGGGCAGAGGGAGAGAGAGAATCTTAAGCAGACTCCACGTCCAGTGTGGAGCCTGATGCAGGGCTCATTTTGTGACCCCAAGATCATGACCTCAGCCAAAATTAAGTCAGACACGTAACCAACCAATTGAACCACCCTGATGCCTCCAAGTATTGACATTCTATACTTGAACCTCACAACACTCAGAATTAAGAACCAGAGCGATAGTTAAACTAGCAATTTGTCTTATACATCAGCTTCTTATCTCTTTGGTTTTTGTGCGTTGTCTTCTCATGATCAAATTCTATGAATTGGCAAAATTGAGATTTTGCATGTGTGAAGTTGAAGGCCAGTCTCTAGATCTTTTGTTACTCAAACAGTGGCTTTCTGCATCAGCAACATTGGCATTATCTGGGAGCTCTTCAAGAAACTCAGAATCTCAGGGAAGACCCTCAGGAAAATCAGAATTTAGTGGATTCTTTTTCCCACTTAAGTTTGAGAAGCATTGTGCCTTAATGTTTCTCAAAGTTCAATTCTTACACCTTTATATCTGAATAATGCTACAAACGTACATTTCTGAGTCCCACCCAGACTGAATACGATGAGCTCGGACTTTGCAGCTAGGCAGATTTCCACCTCTTTGTCACCTCTTTCTCTTTCATCATCAATAAATATTTCAGATACTCCTGAGAGACACAGATAACCATGATCACGAATTGCTTATAATATATGAACTATTTAAAATTAATCATCTAGTCCAAAAATACCATAAGAGAGGCAATTCTCTCTTTGATAAATCTATGATGTTATTCAGCCACTTAGAAACAAGCATGGCAATAAAAGTAGTTACTAAAAAGGAATAGGAAAAATATTTTTAAAAATATTTTACATTTAAAAAATTTGTCATTGAGTTATGGTTATTCATGCAGCTGGCAGAGGCTCTATTTAGAAGAAAATAAACCATCCAGCATTTATGTGGAATTGGTCATTCTACCACAGCATTCTGAATAATGTATGAAGGATCCAGGGAAGATTATTTGAATGAAAGAATATCCTGAATAACTTTCACTTTTTAACTCACATCAAAATTGGAAACAATATTACTAGCTAAATCATTCATTCATTTTTGTTTACATTCTGAAGGTTGCATGGCTGGGAGTCTCTCCCAGGAAAAGAATGACATATTTTAGAAATTACCCAGGGCACATTCATTTTTCTGTCTTCTTTAATAGATAACAAGTCCGTAAATGGTCATGTTTTTGTAGAGCAAGGGAATAAAAGATCCTTCTATTATTTAAGGGAAAAGTTATAGGTGGAAAACACCTGGTTATCAATAAGAGTCCATGATCCTAAATCACAAAGTACCTCAGAAAGAAAAAGCTATCACTTGGGAATGATTTGAAAACAAGCTTTGCAGATATGATTGCCCCCAAACACAATTGCTTGATAACAGAATAACTGTGTTTAGGATGTTGTGCTATGACCATTTCCCAGTAGAATTCACATCTTAAATCATATCTTTAATGCTTGCTTGTTTTAATAAATTATAAGATGCAGATATGAGAAGTCACTGCCATTATTTGTTAGTAGTATCAAAAAAAACCAAAAAACAAAAAAACAAAACAAAAAACCCACATTGATTCTCTCCCCTTATACACCCTGGCAACCTTCTTTGTTTGAGTAGGAGGAAAGCATCTGACTGAATATTTTGATCTGGAATTCAGGAAGCAAAGGCAATGCAGCTGATATTCTTCCTGAGTATTTCTGCTTCTGAATGTGTTATCTTGGCAGATTTTCAATGTCTCCTCAGTAAAAGTTAACAAATGTGAGAATGAGAAGTCGTAAATAACAAAACATCCTACTTCAACTATTTGCAAGGAAAATAGTTTAGAGAACTGGATATCAGAATCACGACTGTCCCAAATGATTATTATGTAAACATTACACAACACCTTAGATTAATATAAAGATGTATCTGCTTTTAATAACCAGATATCCAAATCCAATAATCTGGGTTACTAAAACCAGAATGGCATCTGTATAGTTGTTCTTTCCAAACTACTGAAATTTTAAAATATAAATGAAAATAAGAATAAATCCAGTATACTAATGATTACTAAGGAAGACTGCCATCAAATCAATTTTGAAGAACTTCTGAAAAATAACATATGTGTGATATAAGATTGGTGGAAAAACCATGAAAATTTAAAATCACAATACTAAAAAAATGGAACTGCTAAAGAGTGAGTTTTTTTAAGATGCTTATTATAAATACAAGACGAGGCAGCAGAAACTGGGGGCAGGAACTGGGAGCAATCAGTTGACCCATTAATAAAAATGCTGTACAAATCTGTTTAATTCCCCTGCTCTCAGTATTTCTGGCTTTAGAGTTTGATCCAGCTAAAAATGAAAGAACAGCCCTCTGTGTAAACAGTATAACAATCTGCCACCAGAAATTCATGCTCTGGGTTCTACGAACAAACTCAAAAGTGGAGTCAATGCTCCAGGCAACTTTTGGATCTCTTCATAAACCTTGAAATTCAACTATGTAGAGCATATCACGCTAGAATCCATTTGACCAAATACATCCCAATCCAAACCATGATAGCCAGGGATCCCATAATCATAATCTGCATGCACTACCCTTAAGCCATTAGAGATAAATAAACGCAGTCTAGCAACTAGTATAGATCAATCTAGACTCTATCCTTCATAATTCCAATGACTAATCATATTCAATTAGAATTCTCAAAAATTAATTGTGATCATTGTTTTTAAAGGATCAATAAGAAGGTTGAATAAAATAATGGTTATGGCTGGGAGAGAAAAAATAGAGAAAAAAAGTAAAACAAAAAGATTAAGTTAGGGCTCTGAAAAGGTAAACTACGAAATTCTATCAGAACACAATGCAAAGGGAAAGAAAAAATAAGAAAATTATAAAAGAAAAGCTATGAGATATGGAGAATAGAGTTAAGAAAGCTAATAACCACAAAATGGTCATTCCAGAGGGAGGTAACAGAGATAATGGAGAAGAAACAATCAGAAAAAATAAAGGCCAATATTAAAAAAAAAGAAAGAAAAGAAAACACCTAGATGGAACAAAGTTAAATTAAGAACTGAGTAAAGAAAAGAAATCATTAAAACCATATAGAAATGAAAAAAATATGTTCTTTCCATAAGGAAACAAAATCATACTTCCATTACACTTTTAAACTAAAATGCTAAATTTTAGGAAAAAAATATACTGCAGTATCTATGAGGTATGAGGAACAACTAATACAAGCCTCAACTCTTAGGACCAGTACTTTGAATTCATATTCATATTCATAATGTACTTATAACCTCAAAATATTACAATTCATGAGCCTTTAATCGTTTTTCTTGCTGATATCAGTCAAAATAAAACAAAACAAAAATCCAAGAAATAAAAGAAAGGTAAGCTAAGATATAAGGAAAATGTGTATTTAATTCCAAATAATTTTTTATATTGTAGCTATGAAACATACTGCTTTTATTACAAAAGGATTCATAATGGAAAAACATAGTATAACATATTGCAACTAAAATAGTGAACAATTGCTACAAAATCTGAAAGGCTAACAGAGATGAAAAAGAAAGAATTTACTAAATGTCTTTTCTCATTCACAGGAGAGTTATTGATTAGATATGTTCATTGAAAGCCAAATATATATTTAAATATGTCTACTAAAAACTTACGGGTAGTTTTTACTACTAGAGAAATCAATTAGAATATGCTGGCAGAAATAAGACCTATCTGTAATTTTAAATATCGATTCTCAGATTGGGTAAAGTGTGTATATGCCCAAATCCAACAATCTAAAATAACATAAATTTGAAAATAAGGAAATGCGAAATAACATATTAGGAAAATATTTTGTTATTATTTATTTATTTGAGAGAGACAGCATGAGAGAGAGAGAATAGCATGGGGGAGGGGTAGAGGGAGAAGCAGAGTCTCCACTGAGCAGGCAGCTGGATGCGGGGCTTAACCCCAGGACTCTGGGATCATGACCTGAGACAAAGGTAGATGCTTAAGTGACTGAGCCACCCAGGCACCCACTAGGAAAATATTAGTAGAAAAAAACCAGAATTGATAATATTGATATGAAAATTAAGATTGAAAGAAATTAAAGTGGTCTAAGATGACATAATCAACAAAAGCCTTTATGCACCAAACAATACAGCTTTAAAGTATAGAAAGAAAAACTTGTTAGTGTAGAAGAAAACTGACAAAACAATAATCATATTGAATTTCACATTACTATCTCAGGTATCAGATATAAAAGCAAAACTTATTTAGGATATAAAGGATTTGAATAAGAAAATGAACAATGTTAATATATATGTATATGTATATACCTATGCATATATATATACATATAATGTGCATACATATTATATATAATATAATGTATAATATATATAATGTGTATTATAAATATGCATACATGTACATTCAAAGGGCAGAATAAAAGGGCAAAATGAGACAACTTTTTTTTTTCCATGACTGCTTCTGAAAATTCACTCTTGGGGGCTAGATTTCCTTGTCCTAGGGCAAAATCTAAGGCAGATCCCATCTCTCACTTGCTCAGTGCTGTGTGCTGCCGATGGAAACACTTCAAGGAGAAAGAGAGACATAGTTACTTCTACTCTGTTGTCCCACTTGAAGCTACTCTCTCTCTCCCCCCACACCAATTCATTAGTCTGCCAATACTCTTTGAAGTTTGAAAGGTGCTAGAGACTAATAAGGAGCAAAAAAATAGCTCCCTAAACTAAAAGAGCTGTAAGCTGGAGTCAGTTCTCTCGTAGCTTGGTATATATTATGTGCTGACTTGCACTTTTCAGTGTGCTTTGTGGATTCCATGAAGGATGCTCATTGCTTGGAATGTCTTGCTGAAATTCTTAGACGCAGTTTCCAGGGGGTTGCTGCTGATGACCCCTCCAACCCCATCACCACCACTGCACATTTTGGTTCTCGATAGCCTGAGCCCATCTGAGAAGATCTCTTTTGGAATTTTACCAAAACTCCAGGTTGTACTCTTAGGAATGATCCCAATAAGACAATCCCATGCAACTCTCTCTGCGCATATATCCTCAGGAAACATGCATTTTTAAATCAATCTTTGAGAAATCAGTTATTCTTGAAATCACAGCCTTCTACTGGGCTGCTGCAAGTGACTTCCATTCTTGCGCTTTGGTTCTTTCAGGTATTTGACTGATCTCTTTGAAACCCCCCTCATTCGCTCCCCTTGTTGTGCTGTATGAGGGGATATGCCATAGCATTTCAACAACTTTTTACAAAGACATTTTCTCTGCAACCTCCAATTTCCTTCCATCTTCTCTATCCTCTTCTACAGGTGGTCAATCAGCCAGAAGTTGAAAACCTCTTTTGCAAGGCATGTATAGGTACTCTAACAATTTACTTTAGAACACAGGAGAAATTGTCATCTATTGTTTTCTACCCTGCCATTTTGGCCTCACTAGAAACTATTGCTAATATCCTATTAAATATCCTGTTTCACAGTGAGTTGGCATTAGAGACAAAAGGTCTACCCTCACAGACTATAATTTTCCAATGTCTATTATGAATCAGATATCAGCAATAACAATGTGAATTTCTCTAGCTCGGGTCATGGAAATTGTTTCCCATGAGAGTCAAGGCAATCTGGGATTCAATGGTGGCATACAATACACTTGAAGAAGAAATGGCTAAGCATTTGGGGATTTAACTGTGGCTGAGAAATGTGTGGCACTAGGAAAATCTCCATTGCCTCCATCATTTCAAGTGATAAAGAAGAAGGGCAAAAGTTGAACAGATGGACGAGGCCTACTTCCAAGCTTTAAAATGTTACTTGGGTAGTGAGTTCTTAAGTAAGGTGTGGTTCTCTCAGTTCAAGGTCAGAGGATAGAATTGGCCTTACTCCATGAGTATCTCCCTAATTTGGGGAACATCATATGATGACTTGGGATGTCTGAATGGAGACATAAATTTTAAAACTAATCTAGACAGTTATTTTTCCCTACAATTGCAGAAGTTACCAGATCCAAATGGAAAATTTGTGCTTGCTGCTTCTAGCAGAACGCCCTACCCACGCAGTCAGCTTCACTTGAGGATAATTCAAACAGGAAGCACTGGAATTAGTATTCATAGACCTTTGTGCTTAACTAGAGAATATACTTGCAATAGCTGAACACTTCACCTTTTAGGTCCAATTTATCCCACCCAAGATCAGAGGGCACAAATGAATGCACACTTATATGAGCTAGTGATTCAGGGAAGGGTTTCCAGAACCCCTCGGTGTGGAAAGTGCTCCACCTAGTGGGAGTTCAGAAATCCAGAACCTTCCGGCCCTCAATAAGAGAGACCCTCACTAAGGGATTAAATGAAAATCTACTAAATATCCTGGGATACATTCCCCAAGAGAAAAGAACATATACAGTGTTCCCCCATAATGCCACCAGAACCATGCCATTGGTTCCCCCCATTTTTCATATTGGGGAACATACCTCAGCTGTCTTTTATTTCTGCATAGTGTGAGTGATGAAGACTATATATCCAGAAACCAGTACGCAGCTAATCTCAGGGACAAATTTCAGGAATAATACTTCCAACTATCAATGTAGTAGTTAGGTTACTTAGCCAATAGTACTGAAGTAGAATGTATGCTTCTGAAAGGGGGACTGCAAGGTAAAAGCAAAATGGATGATGACTAGAAGCCCCACTGTATCTCATGTTAGGGTGTTGCAGATTTTACTGTATGTGAAGTGAAAGATGAGAGTGGGTTACATTCATTAACCAAACATTCATTGAGTAAATGCACTGTTCTAGGACCTGGGGATATAGCAATATAGGTTGTATTCCAATGGAGGGAGATAGATAATAAGGAAATATATTAAATAAATAACAAATAAATATGTAGTGTTCTGGGTGGTGATTAAGAGCAATGAATACAACTAAATCAGTGTAGAGGTATGGGTAGCTGTTATTTTTATTTGGTTGGCAAAGGAAAGACTCCTGAATAAGGACACATGTTAGTAGAGACCTGTATGTAAGGAGAGTACATCCTACACAAGTCTGGGGAAGAGTGTAGCAGAGAGGTAGTGGTACAGGCAAACACCTGGGGTTAGACTACCCTTGGCAGGGTAAAGGAAGGGCAAGGAGGCAAGTGTGAGTAGAGCAGTTAGCAAAAGGAGAAAAGAAGTAGGAGAAGTCAGACGAGTCATCAGGGGCTAGATGGTGTAAGTCATTGTAGGCCTTGTTTGAGCACTTTGAATTTTATTTTGAGTGAGATGAAGGTTTTGAGCAGAGAAGTGACATGACATGAGTCATTTTCAAAAGGATTATTCTGACCGTGTAGAATACAGAGGGTCAAATGTTGGGCAGGGAGATTAAGTGTTATTGCAGGAGTCAAGTTGAGACATAACAGTGGCTTGGACTAAGGGAGCCTGTGTGTGAGAGTATGTGTGTGTGTGAGTGTGTATGTGAGGAAGAGATGGAGAAAGACTGAGACCAAAATGGAAAAAAAAAGCAATTCACACCCATCAAACAGAGCCCACCTATTCTCTTCCAAGTAATTATAAGACATTTATAAAAATAAATCATCTAGTAAGATGGCAATTTGAACTCAATCAGTTCTAAAAAGTAGAATGGAAACAGGCAACATACTTTAATCACAATGAAATAAAACTAAATATTAACCATGACAGACTAGACAACAAATCTAACCCACTGGAAATATTTTAAAGCCACTGTATAACTTTTAGCTTATTACCTGACAGTCTTTATTAAAGTAGGATCCTGTAGTGAGTCTTTTTGTTTGCCCAAGCATAGAATAAGAATGCAACACTGGGAGGCTTACATTTCTAAGACATATGTTTTATTACAATTTTTCCCCTAGAGTCCAGGGCTTCTTATGATTTCTCCCACACCCTATCTTTAAATATTTTAAAAATTATAATCTTTTTTTTGGTAAGTATATATTTTTAAAGTGCCTCTCAGTAAAGCCTCTCCTACATTCTTTTCTATTTTACATGTTATCATAATTCAGAGTTTTCTTATCCACACCAAGGCTAGAGCTTAACTGAGGGTCCCTCCACAGTGATTATAGAAAGGGGGCAGCTCTCCCATGTGAATCAGCTCATGTTTTTTAAAGGACAATTTATCAATGGAGTCCTTTCCACATGGATTTCAGACATAGAGTTGTTCTACCATGCGTTCTTTGGTGTGAATGAAGCTTAGCTCTCTAGCTGACATCTTCCCTGCATTCATTATATTTATATAGTTTATCTTCCTGTGTTAATTCTCTGGTGTCTATGTAGGTGTGCGCTCTAGAAGAAGGCTCTTCCACACTCATTTATAGGGTTTTTCTCCAGTATAAAGTTTCTGAGGTTTGTCTAAGGACAAGTATGCATTAAAGGCTTTCCTACAGAGGCTTGTAGGATTTCCCTCCATGAGTGAGTATGAACTTACTTATGTCATTTGAAGAATGAATAACCACTGAAGGCTCCACCACACTGATTACAGACATAGTTGTTGTTTTTTTTTTTTCTCCTATGTGAGTTTTTTTTCCAGAGAGGGAATCTTCTTGGGGAACAGCATGCATTTCATGAAGCAATTCAGTGACATAAATGCAGGAAATCTTATTACTTGTAGAGCAACACTTGCAGAGGATTCATACTTCATAAAAGACTCTCCATGTCACAAATGATCACTCTTTCTTTAGTAAACATTAAAAATCTCACACTGAGGATGTATCATTCCTAAAGTAAAAGGGTAAGAAGTACAGTTGGAGTTCCCATAAGAATATTCATACTGGGAAGATAAATAACCCTTCAGAGTCAGAAGGGGTAGATGGTGGAGTCAGAGGATCCTGAGCTCACCTCATCCCATGCACACATTGAGGCAACCACTACATCTATTGTAACTGACTCTGAAAACGCTCTCAAAACTGGCAGAACAGATCTTCCACAGTTAGTCATAGAGAAAAGGTCACATCAAAAGAGGAAGAAGGGCAAAGATGTGGTCAGGAACCAAACCCCAGGTGTAATTAACTACAAATGGAAGGGCCATTGTAAGCACAGAGGAGAAAGAAGATCAGACTGCACGCAAGGCACCTCTGCCCCTAGGGACCTGCACTGGGAAGACAAGTCCCTATAATGTATAAAACCCAATCCCCACCCTTAAAGAGACCACGTGCTAAATAACCGCTGAAGACATAGCACAGAAGCAGTAATCTGAAAAGTACCTGGAGTATACTATAAGGAGATTTATTGATTCATCTTAGATTGTAAGCTGGAGGGGCAGGCATTTGCAGGAAATTTCTCTGGGAACAAAGTGCTGGTGGGCACTATTTTGCTGCCCTTCCCCAGACTGGATAGCCAGATGCTTGTGGGAGATAGTTCTAATATGCTCCATCTACCCTTTAGTAAGGAGTGTCCTTCCCCAGCATTCCCCAGCAGATCTGCTCCTTTCAATCTACCTGCCAGGACAGGTACCCCTCCAAAGTGGCTCCTGCCCAACCACACCCTGTAGGCAGCCCTGGACAGGACCAGTGGCCCTCCAAAGTGACTCCTGTCCTGGACAGGGAGGAGGATAACCTCGCACATAATGTACTGGCATTTCCTACAGCCAGGCCTCTTAGCTGGATGCTCAGGGAACAAGCCCTGCCCTTGGGTGCATTTGTAGCTGTCACAAACACTGACTGCAGACAGCTAGGCTGAGTGCTAGCCCCAACGACAAGCAAGCCTACAGTGGGCCATGCCTCTCAATAGCATGGGAATAAACCCTGCCCAGTGAACCTAAGCAAGCAAAGTGGGTTATTACAGCCAGTTAGGCCAAAGGCCAGCCCCACCCACCAGTGGGCCTATAGCAATCATGGCTCAGCCACAAGGAGAGGGTACTTGCAGCCCACACAGGGGACACATCTGGAGTGCCTGGTTCTGTAATCAGGAGCATTACACAACAGGGGACAACAGAACCTCTTCTACAGAAGGACAGTACTTTCAAGACCAGGAGAAATGTCTGACCTATCTAATACATAGGAACAAACACAGAGAACTAGACAAAATGAGGAGACAGAGGAATACGTCCCAAATGAAAGAATAAGACAAACTCACACACACACACACACACACACACACACACACACACACGGAATCTAAATGAAATGGAGATAAGCAATATACCTGATAAAGAGTTCAAAGTAATGGTCTTAAAGATACTCACTTGACTTGAGAAAAGAGTGAATGTATTCAGTGACAACTTCAACCAAAAGGCAAAAAATATAAAAATAACCAGTTGGAAGTGAAGAATACAATAACTGAAATGAAATATACACTAGAGGGGATCAGTAGCAGATTAGAGGATGCAGAAAAATGGATCAGTGATCTGGAAGACAGGGTAATAGCACACATCCAAGCTGAACAGCAAAAACAAAAAAGAATAATAAAAAAGAAGGATAGGTTAAAAGACCTCTGCAATATCAAGCATAATAACACTCGCACTATAAGGGATCCTAGAAGTAGACAGAAAGAAGGATGCAAGAGTTATTTAAAGAAATAAAAGCTGAAAAGTCCTCTAATCTAGGGAACGAAACAGATATCCAGGTCTAGGAAACACAGAGAGTGCCAAACAAGATGAACCCAAGGAGGTCCAAAATAATAATAGTTAAAATTTCAATAATTAATGATAAAGAGATAATCTTAGAAGAATCAAGAGAAAACAGCCATATTCAAGGAAAATACCACAAAGCTGTCTGCTGATTTTTTTTAGCAGAAACATTGCAGACCAGAAGGGATTGGAATGATATATTCAAAGTACTAAAGGAAAAAGAAATGCAAGCAAGAATACTCACCCACAAGGTTATAATTCAATTGAAGGAGAGCTAAAGAGTTTTGCAGACAAACAAAAGTGAAAAGAGTTCATCAGCATGAAACCAGCCTTATAACATATGTTAAAAAGACTTCTTTAAGTAGGAAGAAAAGGCCATAACTAGAAGTAAGAAAATTAAAAAAGGAAAAACTTCACTACTAAAAGTATACTTATAGTAATGGCAGTAGATTGATCACTTGTAAAGGTAATATGGACATTAAACACAAAAGTAGTAAAATCAATTATATCTATAAAAATTAGTCAGGAGATACATAAAATAAAAAGATGTAAAAAGCGGACATCATATACATAAAACATGGAGGGAGACTAAAAGTTTAGTGCTTTTAGAATGTGTTTGAACTTAAGTGACCATCAACTTAATACAGACTGCAATACACATAGGCTATTATATATTATCCATGGTAGCTACAAACATAAAAAATAATAGATACACAAAAAATAAAGAAAAAGGGAGATGTCTGGGTGGCTCATTCGGTTAAGCATCTACCTTCGGCTCAGGTCAGGAACCCAGGGTCCTGGGATTGAGTGCTGCATCGGGCTCCTTGCTCAGCAGGAAGCCTGCTTCTCCCTCTACCTGATGCTCCCCCTACTTGGGCTCTCTCTCTCTCTGACAAATAAATAAATAAAATCTTTTAAAAAAATAAAGAAAAAGGAATCCAAGCATAACTTTAATGAAAGCCATTAAACCACAGGGAAGAGAGCAAGAGAAGAAGAAAAGAACAGAGAAGAACAAAAATAACTATGAAACAATGAACAAAATGGCAAGAAGTACATACTCAATCAATAATTACTTCAAAGGTAAATGGGCTACATGCTCCAAACAAGATATAGGGTGACTAAATGGATTAAAAAAAAAAAAAGAAAAAGGAGAGAGAGACCAATATATATGCTCCCTATAAGAGACTCACTTCAGACCTAAAGACACATACAGACTGAAAGAGAAGGGATGGAAGAAGAGAAAGATATTTCATGCAAATGAAAGGGAAAAAAAAAAAAGCCGGGATAGAAATATGTAGACAAAATAGACTTAAAAAAAAAAAGATTTTATTTATTTGATAGAGAGAGACAGCAAGAGAGGGAACACAAGTAAGGGGAGTGTGAGAGGAAGAAGCAGGCTTCCCGCCGAGCAGGGAGCCCAATATGGGGCTCGATCCCAGGACCCTGGGATCATGACCTGAGCTGAAGCCAGATGCTTAACAGCTGAGCCACCCAGGCGCCCCCAAAATAGACTTTGAAACAAAGATTGTAGCAAGAGACAAAAGAAGGGTATATACATATGATAAAGGGATCAATCCAACAAGAGGATATAACAATTGTAAATATTCATACACCCAACACAGAAGCACCTAAATACATAAAGCAAATATAAATAAACATAAAGGAGAAATTGACAGTAATACAATAGAAGTAGAGAAATTTAACACCTCACTTTTATCAATGGCTAGGTCATCCACACAGAAAATCAACAGGGAAAAAATCGTTTTGAATGATATATAGACCACATGGACTTAATAGACATATATAGAACATTCCATCCCAAAATGACAGAATGTACATTCTTTTCAAATGCACATGGAACAATCTCCAGGATAGGTCACATGTTATGTCACAAAACAAGTCTCAGTAAATTTAAGGAGACTGAAATCACATCAAACATCTTTTCAGATCATAATAGTACAAAACTAGAAATCAATTACAAGAAAAAAATTGGAAGAAACACAAATACATGGAGGTTAAACAACATGCTGCTAAACAACCAAAACGTCAACAAAGAGGAAATTGGAACATATATGGAGAC
This sequence comes from Ursus maritimus, assembly GCF_017311325.1. Lineage (NCBI taxonomy): Eukaryota > Metazoa > Chordata > Mammalia > Carnivora > Ursidae > Ursus > Ursus maritimus. The sequence goes on from NW_024423343.1 coordinate 62,582,270, forward strand.
AAATGAAAATGGAAACACAATAGTCCAAAATCTTCGGGATACAGTAAGAGCAGTTGTAAAGGGGAAGTTTATAGAGATATAAGCCTACCTCAAGAAACAAGAAAAATCTCAAATAAACAATCTAACCTTATAACTAAACAAACTATAAAAATAAGAACAAACAAAACTCAGAGTTTGAAGAAAAAATAATAAAGATTAAAGATAAATTAAATAGACTAAAAAAATAGAAAAAATAATGAAGCCATGAGCTGATTATTTGAAAAGATAAATGAAATGGATAAATCGTTAGCCGGATTCATTTCAAAAAGAGAGAGAGGACTCAAATAAAATCAGAAATAAAGGAGGAGGAGGCACCTGGGTGGCTCAGTCATTAAGCGTCTGCCTTCAGCTCAGGGTGTGATCCCAGAGTCTTGGGATCAAGCCCCACATCGGACTCCTCCGCTGGGAGCCTGCTTCTTCCTCTCCCACTCCCCCTGTTTGTGTTCCCTCTCTCGCTGGCTGTCTCTATCTCTGTCAAATAAATAAAATCTTAAAAAAAAGAAAGAAAGAAAGGAGTGGAAATGACAACTGACATCACAGATATACAAAGAAGTATGAGAGGATATTATGAAAAGTTATATGCCAACAAATTGGACAACTTAGAAAAATTGTTAAATTCATAGAGCACAATCTCCCAAAACTGAATCAGAAAGAAACAGAAAATTTGAACAAATTACTAGTAATGAAATCTCCCCACAAACAAAAGTCCAGGGCCAAATGGCCTTGCAGTAAATTCTACCAAGTATTTAAAAAAGAGTTAAAACCTATTCTTTTTAAACTATTCCAAAAAAAGAGACAAAGAAGGAAAATTTCTTTATTAATTTTATGAGGTCAGCATTACCCTGATACCAAAACCAGATAAAGGCACTACAAAAAAAGAAAACAAATAGGCCAATGTCCCTGATAAACAGATGCAAAAATCTCAACAAAACATTGGCAAACTAAATTCGATAGTACAATAAAAGGATCATTTACCACAGTCAAGTGGAATTTATTCCAGCGATGCAAGGATGGTTCAATGCTCACAAATCAATGTGATAACGTCACATGAACAAGAAGAAAGTAAGAACCATATGATCATTTAAACAGATGCAGAAAAAGCATTTGATAAAATACAACATCTGTTTAAGATACAATAAAGTGAGGTTAGAGGGAACATACTTCAACATTATAAAGGCCATAGATGATAAACCCATAGCTAACATCATACTCAATGGAGAGCTTTCCCTCTCAGATAAGGAACAAGACAAGGATATCCACTCTCACCACTTACATTCAACATAGGACTGGAAGTGTTAGCTGCAGCAATCAAACAAGAAATAGAAGACATCTAAATTGGTAAGGAAGAAGTCAGACTTTCACTATTTTTAGATGACATGATACTATATATAGAAAACCCTAAAGACTCCACCAAAATTATTAGAATAAGTGAATTTGGTAAAATTGTAGGGTACAAAATTAATAAACAAAATCTGTTGTTTTCATATGCTAATAACAGAGCAGCAGAAAGAGAAATTAAGGGGGAAAAAATCCCATTTACAATTGTACCAAAAAGAATAAAATATTTAGGAATAAATTTAACCAAGGAGGTGAAAAACCTATACTCTGGAAACTATAAGACACTGATAGAAGAAATTGAGGATGGCCCAAACAAATGGGCAGATAGACTGTGCTCACAGATTGGAAGAATTAAAATTGTTAAAATGTCCACACTACCCAAAGCAATCCCTATCAAAATACCAATAGCATTTTTCACAGAAGTAGAACAAATAATCCTAAAATTTGTATGGTGACACAAAAGAACCCAACTAGCCAAAGCAATCTTCAAAAAGAAGAACAAAGCTGGAGTTATCACAAGCCCAGATTTCAAACCATTCTACAAAGCTATAGTAATCAAAACAGTATGGTACTGGCACAAAGACAAATAAATCAACAGCTTTCTTAAAGTTGCTTTTAGTTTCTTAATCTTTGCTTTTATAATTATCCATTTTAAGCATGAAGGAAAAATATGTTGACTATCCACTGTGAAAGAAAAAGATCAGTTTAATATTGTTTTATTGAAATCATCTAGGATTACAGACTCAGACACTATGTATCTTTGATTTTAAGAACGAGTCATGACATTTTCATTCTACTTTGTGAGGTAGATTTGTAATTTTAAGGCTTAATCCTTTTTCATTGCCGGTTCTATATCACAACATTTCTAGTTTGAGATTCTCTATTTTCATAGATTTTGTTGTTTGCTTGCATTTTGGGAAAGATACATGGATGATAAATTTAGAGTTTTTAAATCACAGTGTTTTCCCTCCAACTCTATAGAATGGAGAACTATTTCCTCAACAAATAAATTACAAGGAAAAAAGAATGGGAGGAGACATTTATAGATTAAATTGTACTTTGGAGACTAAACCAAACAATTTGTGAATGTATTGGGATCCTGATTTGAACAAACCAAAAGTAAATATATAAAATTCGGGAAGATTTATACACTGTTTGGCTATTAAATGACATTACAAAGGTATTTTTTAAGGTATGGTAATGGTTTGTATTTGTGGTTTTTAAAAAAAGAGTATTTATATTTTAGAGATATGTAATGATGTATTTATGAACAAAGTGATACAATGTCTTAGAATTGCTTCCAAGATTGGGCAAGGGAGGAATGGGTAAAGATACAAATGAAACTAGGTTGGCATGAGTTGATAAATGTTGAGCTGGGGGATGGGTATATATGGGTCTATTATAAATATTTCCCCAATTTTGTATATATTTGAAAATTTCCATAATAGAACAAGAAGGAGAAAAAAAGGCTAGCTATTGTTTACTCTTTTCTACAACTGTAGAAGACAGATCTGAATATACTGTTGACTTGGCAAGAAAAGTGTTATTTATTCACTATTTCTTGCTGGAATACTTGTTGGATTCCTTTTGCTTAAATTTCAACAGCTTTACTATATCCATGTCTTAGTCTTTTTAAAACCAATTCTATAAATTCTGTTAACTATCAAATTATATCTTTAGCTCTGAAATATCTTCTACTCTGTGTCTTAGTATCATTTTTAATATGTTCTGATTTATTCAGCAATTCTACACTATTTTCCACATCACTCATCTTTTTTCTGCTCCGTTAAATTGTTGTTTTTATTATTATTGTCCACATTCTGAGATCTATAATACTAGTTCAGTCGTCTGTTGTATAGTTTCTGTTCTTAATTGGTTTTAAAACATTTTAAAATTTATCTGTAATTTCATAACCTTACTGCCTTCTATTATTAATCTCTTTTCAAACTTGTTTGCCTCTCAGATGGCTCCATTTTAATAATCTCTCTTCTCTTACCTTTTATCTCCCACCTTATATAGCCTATGTTTTTTTTTTCTTTTATCAAAAGGATAAAGCAAATAGAATTTGAAATTTTTTGCTGTATATAAAATCTTTTTCAAGAATATGGTTTTATGCTTACAGCAGCTTTATTCATAATTGCCAATACCTGGAAGCAACCAGGAGTGTTCCTCTGCAGGTGAATGGGTAAATAAACTGTGGTACAACCAGACAATAAAATATCATCCAGTCTAAAAATAAATTAGCTATCAAGCCAAGAAAATACATGGAGGAAGCTTAAATGTATATTACTAAGTGAAAGAAGCCAATCTGAAAAGGCTACATACTATGTGGTTCCAACTTTATGACATTCTGGAAAAGGCAAAACTAAGGAGACAGTAAAAGATCAGCGTTTGCCATGAGATGCAGGGGTGTGGGCAATGATGAACAGGCAGAACACAGAGGATTGTTAAGGTGGTGGAAATACTTTGTAATATAATGATGGATACATGTCATTCATTATATTTCTTCAAATCCAGAGAATGTACAACACTAAGAATAATGTCAACCATGGTCTTTGGGTGATAATAATGTGCATTGTAGGCTCACTGTACATCACAAACGTACTACTCTGGTGGGGAGTGTTGCTAATCGGGGAGATTATGCATGTGTGGAGGCACGAGGTATATGGGAAATTTCTATGCTTTCTGCTCAATTTTGCTGCCCTAAAAAATAGTCTATGTCTTAAATTTTTCTTCTCTCTGCATCTTGAATGATTTATACTCAATATTATTATGAAGTCTTTTCATAGGCCTTTGAATTTCCTTATGTTTCAAAGATGGCAAGGCCATCTATGTCTAGTATTTCCTCACAAAAACAGGGCAAGGGGATTTTTAGGTTTCCTCATTTTCCACTTGTATGCTGTTACAGAAATTCCTCTCTTTTTTTTTCAAAGATTTAGTTTATTTATTTGAGAGAGAGAGAGCCTCTGCATCGGTCGGGGGAGGGGTAGAGGGAGAGAATCTCAAGCAGACTGTGTGCTGAACACAGAGCCTGATCCTGGGCTCAGTCTCACAACCTTGAGATCATGACCTGAGCTGAAACCAAGAGTGGACGTTCAACCACAGAGCCACCCAGGTGCCCCTTAGAGAAATTCTTTGAAGCTCAAACTGGAGGGCATGCTGCTTATGCATTAACTAGTGTATAAGAGGAGTGGGGCCAGTAAGGCCATGAATGATCTCAGCAGGCTAACTTCATCTCTGCATGCTTTCTCTTCTGTTTTTAAAGAAGCCTCTGGATTAATAGCTATATTTGTTGAGACCCAGCCTTCTTCCAGGTGTACCAAGAGTCTTACTTTTTTGGACTAGTCAACAAAACCAACTTTCTGATCAATTGAGCCTCCCGCTCAGTATCAGGATACCACTCTTACAGATCAACAGGTCCTGAAACCTCAATTCAATTCCATCTTGGAAGTGACTGAAGTGTTCTGCCAACTCACTGCAGTCATCGTTACTGCAGCTTTTCTGTTCCTTTTACCTTTCTGAGTTCCCAGCTCCAGTGCCATTATGACATATGGGATATGGGATCCATGTGACTCAATAGGGACCTATATGGGGTTTGACTGCTCAGTTTCTCAGCTTGCTTCTCCAAATCCTGATATTCCAGGATATCAGCTGCATATTTCCTATGAGATAATCCTCTTTAGAGCCAGTGATTTACAAACAGATTCTTCTTTATTCATGCCCCGCCCACACTGATTCTAGCAGAAAGTCTTTTAAGTTAGTAGCAGTTTTATGGGTTTATTCCTTAGTTTCCAGTTTGGTGCAGATTTCCCCCTATTTTTATATTTTCTAGATATTTTTCTTGGAATAGAAAGGGATACTCCCCCTGCCCCATTCTCAAGCAATCATCCTTTCCAGAAAGAGTAGCCACATTTCAGATAATAATTTTAAGTGCTCTGAAAAAGCAGTGTTCTTTACCCATCTTTTTTTAACAGGTATCCCTGAAACTCCTTTTGATTGATTTCAATGCAAACACCTCTACCACAATAAATAGAAAGTTACCATCAATATGTTTTTATTATCTCAAAGTAAGAAAAGTCTCAATAGACAACTAAACATGATGTTCAATTATTGTCAGGAAAAATGACTCAATGACTAGAATTCTAAAAGCAAACAAAACAAAACAAAACAAAACAAAACAAAAACAAACCACAAACCAAAAAAAAACCTCCATTTGAGGGAGATGTCTTTTAATACTAAATTGTCTAGTAAACATAACATCTTATAGAAGTTTAGCTCACTTAGCTACTCAGAGAGGCATTTTTGTACCTTAATAGTCTTGCTGAATTCATGAAGAATTTATATTACTTTAAATTTAAAACTCTCATGGATCTGTTAATGAAAATTTTCTGTTAGGTGATTGGTAATGCTGCTTTGAAATTTTGCCAGGTCAAAGTTATTAGAGCAATGTTTCATGGAAAAGAATTTGAAGGTCTTTATTTTCTTATTTGTTTGTGTTGGTTTCTGACGAAAATGTTTACCCCAACCATTTACTCCTTCACCTTCCTCTTTGTGAAGGTGAGATGATTATCTCTTCAACTACAACTCTTTTTTTCATTTTCATTGTAGATAATTAATTATACCATCCACACAATTGACTAGCAAAGCACATGGGTTTTCTCCAGGCAGTAGTATAAAGAACATGACAGCTTCACGCCAAAGAATTCTCTGTTGTCCAAATATTATCAACATTGCAGTTGTTAGAAATAACTTGGAAGGTTGCCTAAAGGATAAGCAGTTCATTAATTCTTCCTAATATCACAGATTTTATCCTTGCATTAGTTAGACCATCAAAAAGCTGCACACTTCTACTACATTCTCCCAGATCTTCATTGAAGTGCTTCCTCTGAATTACATTGTGGGGGTATGCCATCACTTTGCTCCAAGGGAAACAGTATTAAGAATGACAGTGATAATTTTGATGCTGATATTATTCTCCCTGAGACTGGTACTCTCACAGTCTTCCCCTAGCACCTCTCTGTCTTTATCCAGCTGGCATCAACTCAATCCTTCCATTTGCTCAAATCAAAAACTTTGGGGCCATCACTGCCTCCTCTTTTCCTTTGATATCCCACATGTAATCCTTCATCACATTTTGTTGCCTCTAACTTAAAAAAAAAAAAAAAGTCCAGATGATGACTAGTTTTCATCATCTCCATTGCCACCATCATGATACAAGCTAGATTACTACTCACCTGGATAAACCCAAAAGCCTCCTACCAGAAGAATCAGATGGCCTCATTAAAATGTAAGTCAGATCACATCACTGCTCTTCTCCAATTCTCCAGTAACACCCATCACATGCAGAAAGCAACAAGGCATTTACAAGGTTCTTCTAGGTCTGGGTCCTCATTAGCTCCCTCACTTCATCTTCTGTCACTCTCCTCATTCCTTTGCTTCAGCCAAACTACTCCCTTGTTAGTCCTCAAACACTTATCTTATGAACAGCCATTGTATCCCCTTTACCTGGTATGCCCTCCTTCACATATACTCATGCCTTCTCACTAACCCATTGGGAGAGGCCTCTAGTCAGCAATCTTATTTAAAACTGAGACCATCCACACTTATCTTTGGCACTGTTTACCCTCATTCCTACTTTTTCCCTGCACTTATGGTCTTCTACCATACTAGGTATTTTAATTAAATATTTTGATTGTTGTCTGCCTCCTCCTAGTTTAATTCAAACTCTCAGTAAGCAGGGATTTTGATCTGCTTTGTTCACTGTTGCATCCCCAGTCTAGAATGGTGCCTTGCATACAGCAAGCATTCAATACATATGCGTTGAATAAATGATTATGAAGAATAATGACAATATTAGAAGCTAACATAAATTGCCTTATTAGCCAGGCAACATCTTTATATGAATTATTTATGCTCACAATCTTCTGACCTGGGTGATTTTTTTCCCCATGGGAGGAAACTGAGGTCTTCCATAGGAAAAACTTCACTGAGGTCACACAGGTGGCAGTAGCAGAGCTGAAATCCAAACCTAGTCTCTTTCTCTCCTAAGTCTCCACATTTTTAATCATTTAAACTTGAGTTTCATCAGAAATGCATATGACATTAGACGTGTGTGTGTGTGTGTGTGTGTGTGTGTGTGTGTATGTGTGTCTAAGTAGAGGACACGATTCACCATTTGAGAGAGTTTCTCTGTTATGTAGATCCATGGAAGAAATTTCTCTCAGGCCTCAAAAACAGACAAGCTATGTTTCTCTAGATAGTTGGCTCATTTTTCATCTTTTGGACACTGTGAAGTACCTAAATGTTTGTGTTTCCATTTGGGTTCTTGACTAGGAAACTCAGAAATTTTGAGCTAAGTTTTAGCATGCAATGTTGGGGGCTAATCCTCACCTTGGCTTTATACTACTTTCTAAAAGTCCCTATTCCCATATACATTCCAATTTCCCTTATTATGTATTTTATATTTTATAGGGTATAGCATTTGTATAAACTCATCAAATGCCCTTTGGAATGAGATCATATGGAGATAAATACATATATTTATAAATTAAATCAAAGAGTTGTGTTCTTGCACCAAATTGCTTTGACCTCTTCTACAACTACCTATTCTTCAGTTGTCCTTTAGTGTTATGTTCTCAGTTTTATATTATAGGTGAGATACTAAAAGGAGCAGTCATGAAACAAAAATAGCATGCAAGTATTTCTTGCTTCTGTTTTCCAGATGCTTATACTCTTAAACGAACACAAAGGAGTTTGTAAAAGAGGGAAAAAGAAAAAAGGCTTTTGTGATTGAAGAAGGTGGGGGGATGAGAGAAACCAGAGAATGGCCAATGAAACCAAGAACAACAGAAATAGCTCTGCCCTTGACATTTTTGCAAACCTGCGTTTGTGGACCCGCATATATGTAATTTGCTCCATCTTCTTTTGGAACTAGGCACTAACCAGGTTAGTTCAAACTAACCAATCAACCCAACAAAAAATTAATACAGAAACCAAGAAGAAAACATGCAAATAAAGTGATATAAATGAAAGATAAAGAATTCAGAGTTAGAATGATATTATGTTCAAGGTTTGAAATATGATCTTTAAATGATATTCAAATGATCTTTCTATTGAATATCCTGAAGGCTGAATTAAAATCTGTTCTATCAAATTTCTCTTTCCTGCAAGATACACTATACATCTTAATGCAGTTGTGAGGAACAACCAATAATTTAATGTGAAGTACTTTATTAGACTAAGTCCTTGGTAAATAGTTGTTACTGTAGCTAATTATGTATTTTCAGTTCTGTACTCTGAATTTGAAACATGATCTTCAGGCATTATTTCTTTTTTTTTTAATTTTAAAAAGTGGTTACTTTTTAGAACATGGGGAACTGAATAATAATGATCACATCATGTTCTCAGTTAATATGCATTTTACCATTAAAGTAGAATATTGTTCATCTATATGTTTAGAACAAAAACATCTTGCAAACTCATAGCCCTTTTTAGCACCTTTCCAGCTCCACTTCCAGCATAATTCTGGGATGTTATGTCTGAAATCTGGACCACTTCTATTAAGCAGGAAGAGCATATTCCCTGGATGGAGGTTGACAGATCAAATCTGCTTTTCCCAGTGGTTCTGTCAGAATAATCTGCCTTTGGTCCTTGAGCTCTTGTAGGAATGCGAGAATGGAAAATTTAATTACTGTGGTACTGTCCACTTACTGGTGGCCATAATTGTCTTTAAAGAAAATTAAGATCTACTGTCTTGTACAAGGTTTTTAAGTTTGGTTGGGTAGGATATTTCAAAATATCCTAATGATTTCCAGTTTGTAAGAAATGTTGAAATAAATAGGCTCTCAGGCAGTTTACAGTGCCATTTTAAAATTTAGTTTTCTTTAGATAGCTGAGTTTAAAGATTAATTAATGTTATGTAAAGGCTTTATAAAAACTTTCAAAGCACTTGAAGTTTTAGGCCTAAACTCTCTCATTTATTTATAGAAAGTCTAGAAGAGCTATTGCAGTAGAAAATGGCATTTTTGTTTATAGTTTCCATGGTATGTGCCTTTTATAAATGTTAACATTTATAATGTCATATATTTTTTGAGATTCAAAAGAAAGTCAAAATGCACGCTAAAAAAGAAAAAGCTAAATTCGTCAGGTTAAGGTCAATCTGTAACCTCATAAAATTTTCTGATAAAATTTTCAATTTTAAGAAGTTGTTAAGAAGGAAGATTTGTAGGGTCTAATCTCAATCTATTAATTCCAAACTTATCTAATGGGCTTAGTCTAATGGGCTTTCAAAAACTTCTGCATCAATCTCAATCTTTCACCAAAACCTCCACCTGACCCCCTCTGCATAAAAACAGTAATGATTTATTTTGCACACAAATTAGCTCATATCAGGGTCAGTTAATACTATTAAGCCATAGCCCCATCTTATTCATTCTACTGCTGCTGACTACAGAGGAGAGAAAGCTAGAAAAATGAGAAGTATTTGTGATATGAATAGCCAATGGCCTGAAAGAGAAGAGACTTGAAATCAGACCAGGACAGAGGAATGAGCATTTTCCCCTTAACTTCATTGACTGGAGAGAAATTTACATGCTACAGTATTAGAGAGAAACAAGGCTAGCACTTCTGAGATTTACCTAAACTTAGCCAATTCCCTTTGGTCTCAATGGCTTCATCTGGATTGTGACCTAAAGTAAAGGGCTGGACTACTTGACTGTTGACATTAACCTTTTGTGGTTCCAAAATTAAAGGTGATCATGATGACTGAGTAAGTATAGACTTGGTTAGCAGAAGAAAATTATTAGGAATCTGTCGTTAGTGATATATTATAGTTAATAATACCATATTGTATATTTGAAAGTTGCTAAGAAATAAGATCTTAAAAGTTCTCATCACATAGAAAAATGGTAACTATGTGAGGTGATGGGTACCTCAACCAAACTTAATGCGGTAAACATTTTGCTATATATACATATGTCAAATCACTATGTTGTATACCTTAAACTTATACAATGCTGTATATCAATTATATCTCAATAAAGCTGAAGAAAAATGCTACTTTTTGCCAACAGCTCCTTGTACAAGTTTATGATCAATATATTGTCCAATTGTTTTAATGATAAATATAAGTTGGATTGAACTTTCTACCTGTTTTACCTTTTTACTGTGAAATATATTTATAGCAGAATACATAAAACCTTCATAGAAAGTTTAATCAATATTTATAAAATGAGGTATAACAATCAATCAGGTCAAGAAATAGAACATCATTACACCAAGATGCCCTCCCCAATCCATGTAAATTTTTCTAACTACAGCTCTTTCTTTCCCATAGAGGTAACCACTATCCTGACTTCACAGCACTGATTTCCTTATTTTTTTTAAAGGATTGTATTTATTTATTTAAGATTTTATTTATTTATTCGACAGAGTTAGAGACAGCCAGCGAGAGAGGGAACACAAGCAGGGGGAGTGGGAGAGGAAGAAGCAGGCTCATAGAGGAGTAGCCTGATGTGGGGCTCGATCCCATAACGCCGGGACCACGCCCTGAGCCGAAGGCAGATGCTTAACCGCTGTGCCACCCAGGCGCCCCTGATTTCCTTATTTTAATCATGTTTACTTTATCTTAACAACATAGTTTAGTTTTGTCTATCTTTGAGCTTTATACAAATGGAATTATATTTTGTGTTCCTTTGTGATTTTCAGGGTTTTTTAATTTAAAAAAAATGTTTTGAGAGCGTGCGCGAGAGAGAGACAGAGAGTGTAGGGAGAGGGGAAGAGGGAGAAAGAGAATCTCAAGCAGGCTCCGCGCTCAGCACAGAGCCCAATACAGGGCTCCATCTCAGGACCCTGAGTTCACGACCTGAGCTGAAATCAAGAGTCAGACATTTAACCAACTGAGCCATTCAGGCTCTCCTGACTTTCACTTTTATTCAATATAATGTTTAGAAATTTGAGCCATGACAGATTTTTTTTATCTTAATTGCTGTACAATATTCTATCATATGACTATACCATACTTTTTTTATCCATTCCACTGGTGAAGAACATTTGGGTTGAATCCATTTTGGGGATATATTAAAGAATACTACTATGAACATAATGCATATTTATTGTGCAGCAAATAACCATGCATTTCTCTTAGAGATATATATATATATATCTCTAAGAGTGGAATTCAGGGACACAGGATATGCATATCTTCAGCTTAACTAGATAATGCCACACCATTTTGCAAAATGGTTCTGCCAATTTACATAATCATCAGCAGTGCACGAGCATCCCTGATAGTTTTGTCACTATTTGAGTAAATTTGTCAAGTTACTTTATTATACTCATTCACTCATCCATCCACCATTCATTCAATAATTTTCAAGATTTTCTATGTCTTAGTCAGTGTGATAGGCACTGGGAACTTGAAAATAAATACAAGAGACACTACTTCACTGTGTCCATTCTAAACTGAAATAATGATAAACAAATCCTGAGTGCCGCTCAGGATTCGGATTTCCATCAGCACTCCAGTGGGTCAAGAAAGCTATGAACATGATTTTTCAGGAAAGATCCTACTGCAGAGGTAAAGAATCTAGTGCATGCATCATCTTGGTAATAATCAGAGATCATATTTAATCGCAATTCAAGTTGCTTCACTTCTATTCTACGGGTTTGATATGTGCATCTTATTTGAGGACTACTTTTCTTTCATGTCACAAGAAATAATTTCTGTATTGTTGCTTTGGAGGTTACAGGTTACATGTCTTAGCTTGACAAATTACTGATGGAATGAAGAAAAGGGGCCTCAAAGCAGCAACAAATAGTATATCATGCTTCAGGTCAGAATAATATTTAATCAGTTCCGTTTTTAAATAGGAACTCTTATTTCATTTAAATTCAATGGACACCCTTTTCTGAGTGCCTCTGTTTTTGCACATGCATCTACTATGCTCATAATTACAAAATTAGTGCATTTAAATCATGTACAAAGTCACTGAAACATTATAGCTTTGGTACTCAGATACAAATGTACATTTGTGTGCATAAATGTAGAAAGAAAAAAGAAAAAGAACCTGAGAAAATCTGGCATTGAATATCAAGTAAAAGACTGTGCAGCATAGCAATTCTCTTATTTCCACACTAATTTGCCAGAGGAGTTAATTCTGGTGACCCAAGTCTGGCAGTGGTCCACACAGCATGCAATTGGAGAATTTATGTCATCTGTAGATGTATGAAAAAGGGATTTTTCTCAACTATATTACTCTACATCACTCTTAATCCTTTAAAAGTCATATGATTTGGATACAAATGTTTCTTTTAAATAGGTGGGTTTGGTTTTTTTCCTTTGGTGAGATTCATTTTTAAATATTCTTTGGTGGGCATTTAAACCTGTGCAAATCTCTTGATTATTTTATGCAACTTGTCACTGCATTACTTCAAAAAATATGAAAAAAAGTATGAATCACATACAAAATAACAATCAAAGCAGTTGTAGCCTTCACATGTAATTTAGCATGTAAATGGCAACTGTCAACAGAATGTGTAAAGCTCACAGTTTTGGATTTGCACTTGATACAGGACACAAACAGCAGGGTTCTGTCTGCCATGGACAAATACTCTGAAGACTTTGTCAAGTGCTTATCATCCAGAGCGGTTGCCAGTACTGTTTACAGTCACAAATACAAATTATTTACTGCAGCATATTAAGTAATAGGGTAGATTTATAGTAGCAGGAGAGGCTGATAAAACCACTGGCAAGATGTAGCTTGTAGAAGCAAACAAATTAACCAGAAGGAGCAGCTGGGGAAAGAAGTGCAGGCATATGTGTGTGCATTTGGTTAAAATGCAATGTTGACTTCAAAATGATGGGAAAAGAATTCTCTTCCTTCTCCTACGCTCACCCTAAGGCACAGAAATCTAAACAGGATACTTTCAAATTTCATTGTCTGTCTGCTGCTGGAAATCAGGTGTAGTATATGTAAGTCTTCTATTATTGCTATAAGTCTACAATCCTTCATAACAACCCCCATGGCTATAAAAGGGAATGGCTGTTACAAAAGTGTGTATTTTCATTGTCAGCTACAGAAAAATGAGCAGGGGAGAAGATAGCCCTAGGACTTACAGACTTGCCTCAATCTAAATATGGCTTGCAAACTATTTTTGCTTTATCATTTTGGAAATCACTATACACACACACACACACACGCACATGACTGTAGAGAACACTTCTGAAAGTTTCAAGTTTAAAAAAAAAGGCTCTTCTTTGGGTTACATAATTTTAATTATGTCTTCCTTCTGGCATTTTAGCAGGTGGCATTTCAGTGATCAATGAAGCTCTGGCATGTGTGCTTCCTTGTATATTATGCTAGTCTGCCAGTCCAGTGATCTAGAATTACATTATTGTCACCATCATTTTTAGATGCCTACAAAAACCAGGTCTCCTGGCACCTTTCCTCATTTTTTAGCATGAGAGTTTCCCCAAATTCCCTTATATTTTATTCTTAAGGAAACATTTTTGTTCCAAAATTATTTTTCTTTACCTCTTTGGCTCCTTTTAAGACCCTTAAACTTATTGCATGTGTAGTACTCAAGACAGACTGGAATAGACACATCAAAACAAAAAAAAAATATTACATAATTAATTGTAGTTGAATGATTAGAGATGCCAAATGTGCCTGGGAAAATGGCATCTGGACATTTCAAATCACTTCCATCCTGCACAATGACACCTTGTGTATACCTTCGGCTTTGGTGTAGTGTTTAAAACATGTCATGTCTACCACCTCATCTGATCTTCACAGTATTCTTGTAAACTAGGCAGGAAAGGCATTCGTTCAATGTTTATTGAATATCTCCTATGTGCCAGGCACTATTCTTGGCACTAGGGATAGCAAAATAAATAAATGATACTTCCCTGTTTAAAGGAAGGGAGGTATTATTCTAGAGGTTATCATTGCCCATCTGCAAATGTGGAAACATAAGTTCCAAGAATTAAAGGTTAACCCTTAGTAAGATGTTGGTTCCCAGGTTACTTATAACACCTCTTCAGATTGGTGTTAATTACTGCAAAGAATGATGATGATAAACTCTGGGTGGAAATATCTAGTTTGTTAATTTGAATGGAAACCCTCAGCTTGCACTTGACAATATAGAATGTGAACTTTTAATAGGCTCTTTAAAGGATTTAAAATTTTTAATTGCACTGGGGAGAAACACTTTTGTTATATGCATCAGATTTATTGTATAAACTGATCCTGGTGAGTTGTGAGCAGAAAGCAAATAGATTCTTTCCCACTAAGTCCTCTTCAGACAATCACGATAATATCTTTTTTCCTTTCTTCTTCTTTTTAAAGTTGTTTTCTGGTATTTCAAAGATTAGTCCAGTTTAATGTAATCACTCATTCAGTTGAAAATTTCTCTTTCTCCCAGCTGAAGCCTGGATTCAACACCCCCATATGAACAGGGGTTATAGCCAACTTCTTTAATCCTCACCTGCTCTTCTTGGCTTTTTCCCCATTCACAGTGCTGCCTCTTGATTCATCAGGTTGGAGTGAGGAGACAAAGGTGAAGCAAAAAAGAAGATAGGTCTCACTTGACTGGTATAGCTATAACCTAGTATTGGGGCCCATGGATTTTGATGTCCAAATGCTGTTTTCTTTTTTTTCTTCTGGGATGCTTCTGAGGGATTTTCAGACACCTGTTGCTGGAGGTCTTCCAGCTGCAATTTATGACATGGGTAAGTCTCTTCTGGGTAATGATTCTGTGCCTTTCCTCAATCCTTTTTTGCGGTAGTTTATCTCACATGACTTCCAAGTAAATCACCTCACCCTCAAAAGTGAGCCATCCCATGACTCTTGGCTGGTGTCCATTTCAAGATGACCTAAGCCTGGGCCCCTTCTGTAGAGTCCACATCAGGCTCATGGGAAAAATGTACCTTTGCACTGCCAAGCTCTAGAAGGAGAGGCCACTCCCAGAATGGTGCTCTTGGCTCTGCTCTCAAGGCTGAGCTGTCCTGCCCAGCCACTGACAGCCACTGACCTTTACACTTTTATAGAAATGAATCAGATAGCCATAACCTCATCCCCCAATCTCCAGGAGACTCAAGTGAAGCATGTCCAAGGTTTCTTTGGAATTTTCCCTTATTCGGCATGAAGTGAAGGCAAAAGAACCCTTTTCCTCTGCACCAAAGATGGGAAATGCTACAATACCTATCTAGCTTGTCTCTGAAGAAATTCCACTTATCACACTTCATCAACATGTAAGCCAAATGGAGGTTGTCTTGGTTGGCCCTGACTGCCATAACAAAATACTACAGACAAAGTGGCTTATACAACAAACATTCATTTCTCATGGTTCTAGAGGCTGGGCAGTGTAAGACCAAGGTACCAGACGATTTGGTTCTACTTATCTATCTATCTATCTATCTATCTATCTATCTATCTATCTATCTATCTATTTATCATCTATTTTTTAAGTAGGCTCCCCAACCAATGTGGGGCTTCATCTAAAGACCTTGAGATCAAGAGTCACATGCTCTATCAACTGAGCTAGCTAGGTGTCCCCAAATTTGGTTCTTAGTGAGGGCTTTCCTCCTGCCTTGCAGATGGCTGCCCCCTTGCTGTGTCCTCACATGAAGTCATGAAGGGGTGAGGGAGGAGAGAGAGAGAGAAAGGAAGAGATGGAGAGAGAGCATACTTCCTTGTGTCTCTTAGGTCACTAATCCCATCATGAGGGCTCCACCTTTATAATCTAATTACTGCCCAGAAGTTCCATCCCCAAAACCATCACACTGAGGTTACGGCTTCAATATATGAATTTTTGGGGAACACAATTCAGTCCATAGCAGAGGTTGATGTGCCAATTCTCATCAAACCATATTTTGGTCACCCCTTTTGAAGAACTGATCGTAAAATTTAGGAACTCTATTTGTGGTGGGGATACTTAGATTCATTTTTTATTGGTTTTGTGAATTCCTCAGACATGCTGAGACCGGAAGAATAACATTTGAACATCCTTTTAATATATGAATGCTTGAAAAACTAACCTCTTTATTTCATTTGTAGAGCCTTGTCTTTTCTTTTAAATACTAGTATTTGTCTCCTGTTTGCATTTTCTTTATTGTTTTGTGTTACCTGTATTTTTCGCATATATAAAAATCATTTAGCTCTAGAATAAATAACCTATCCAAAAGAACTTTTTGAGATGATGGAAAATTCTGCCCTGTCCAATATGGTAGCCAATATCTATCTTTGACTATAGAGTATATGCAATGCGGCTAATGCAATTAAAGATGTGAATTTCTAATTTAATTTAATTTAAATTAAATTAAACTAAATTCAATTAAAAAATTAATTAAATTTAAATAGCCACATACATTTAGGATCTACCATATCAGATAGATAGTATAGTACTAAATGACTACAATTTTGAGCTCTACTTCTTTTGCCTCATATAGCAAATATCCAGAATGATGTCCCACTTATAGTGCATTAGATTTTTCTACTCAGTAAATACTGAATGACTCTGTTTCATTATTTCACATAGCCAAAATTAAGACTTAAATATGTCTAGCTGGTGATATTAGAAAAAGTCACTTACTTGCAATAATATTCTAATACCAAATGATATTCCTTTCTATTTGCTACTGCCACTATGTCTATGCCCTTCTCTACTTCATGCAATAAAGTGATTTTGGAAGGTAGGGCTTGACATAGTCTGTATCCTTTATTCTTCAAAGAAGAAGCTTTAGAGCAATAACTGTACATGATCTAAGACTGAATGCTACTAGAACAAGCATACAATATTTCATATGGTTTCCAAGGCCAATCATCATGGAAAAGATGGATCGCAATGGCCAAGTTGGACATCAGGTAATTTATATCTATTTCAAAACACTCTAAAGATGTAAAGGACATACTTAGGTCATGCAGTGCTCAATACTCTTTTCTGGGATTAATCCCTGTGTGCAGTGAATTTTTCTGCTTTATGGATCTGTCCTTGCTTCTTGCAATGCACAATATCTTTGTACAAACAAAACCTTTGATAACTGTACTTTATATGCAACTTGCTACTCCTGAGATTTACTAGGAGTCTCTCCATGTTACTTTTAGTTAATCTAGCAAATTTATAGTTTTTCTGCTTATTATTTTTTTGTAGTCATCACTTGTTAGTTTGCTGAAACATCCAGTTTCTATCCATTGTGCACCAGTTTAAGTAGAATATCACTGACATTGAGCTTCAGTGCGTATGCCATGAGCACACTACAGGATTTTGTCGGTTACTAATTCTGTCGTTTGAAACAATGGGTGGCACAGAAGTAATACTGATGTCAATGCATAGAAATCATATGTGAATTCTGAATCATTTGTAAATCTCCAACAGCCCTTTAGACTACTGCAAAAACCTTCCATTTGTTCTAGAACTTCACTTTGAAGTTACGCTCTAAGGGATGGAGGGAAACCAGGTAACAATTTTCTGGGACCAATCCTATAGGAGATAACCCATCAAGCTGATATTTAATAGTCTTTTAAATCCTCAGAACAAATTCTAAAGGAAAAAAATATGTTTTGCTTCTTGACACCAACCAGTCTGATTATAGTAGTGGTTTTAATCCACTCTGGTAACTTCATATAATGTAATATTACTGGAATCTGCTGGGAAATATCATTATTATCAGACTCATTGGTTTTGACATAATCAGGTCCATGGGACTGTTTCGGACTAAAGGTGGTGAATAAAGTTAACAGCCACAGAAAATAGTAAATGCAATTATCAATGTGTATTTTCAGAGTTGAAGAGACTATCAGATACATCGTGGTACATTAAAGCACTGTAACTCAGGTATGCTTTAAAAGTCTTCATTCCTTGAGTATGAATCATGACATGAATAAAGACATTCTGTCCCAACTTCTCCCTAAAGACTATCCCAGCTGCTTTATTTTGTATCAGTCTTTTATATTTTCCAGAATCTTACGGTACTTGTTGCTATTACCTGATTCGGTAATTTAATGTCTCCTAGTATCACCTCCTTTTTACAGACTGTGCTTATGGACAGGGACATGACTCAAACATTTTCTATATTCTTTATAGCAACTAGTATGATGCTGGGAATAGAAGACATCTAATAAATGTTTGTTTGTTCGTTTGTAGTAAGTATAATGCCAACCATTTGGGGCAAGGAGAATCTAGATTTAAAGATTGCTATATTTTACTGGCAGTGATTAAGCACTAACACCTCATTTACTCAGGTAAGGTACTCTGTGAGTTTTTTGGTTTTTGTTTTGTTTTGTTTTGTTTTGGTACTCTGTGCTTTAAACAAGTTTGCAATTGTCTTCTTTGTGTGATCATATCTGAAAGCACACTTGCTCCCAAAAGTTTGAGTTCTGGGACTTATTTATTAGTTCGTTATTTGATAAGACTATGAATCTCCTTTTCTTTTAGATATATTTTTTTCTGAGCTGTAGTCAAGCTGTTTTTTACATTTTATTGTGGTATCCCTAAAATAGAGGGCACAGAGTCGCTTTCCTAATTATTATTTTTTTCTTCTGGGAAAGGAAGGACATTGTTTAACAGACAGAACCATCTTATTCCAATAGGGAAACACCAACAGAGGCAAACATAGCACCCAGGGGCTAGGCGGTATCTATGGTATTTAGCAAAAACAAACACACAGTACTCTCCAATGGAGTAAGAGCCACCACAGCAACTTCACCCCTCAGTCAAGCATCCTGCATCTGTTCACTCAGATGGGTGGAAAAGAGAGAAGGAGGAAGAAAGAAAGAAATTGGGAAAATTTTTCAGCTGTATAATCTTTGGTAAAATAACAGGCCTGTTTATGAGGAAAGTTTGAGGAACCACTGTTCAGTGCCAACTGTATTCCACAACTGCCTTTAGAGTCGTTGGGGCCTATGGCAGTTCTGGAATATCATTTAAGGCACTGGAAGATAATGTAAAATTTTCTATGGCACTGAGGCAATTGGCTTCTCTTCTGGTAAGTTCCTTTCAACACCATAGAAAAAACATTAGCTTTCCTTTTTCATCATCCTTTTCTCATACTCATCTCTCACACCCCTACCTTTGTTCCCCTCAAGGTATTAAGAGTAACATTAGACTTCACAACAAGCAGTTTTCCTAAGGTAAGTCACTGTTTTTTAACCTACACCCAAAAAAAGAAAGTGAAATGAAGTGGGAGTGGTCAGAAAGTTAATTCACAGATACCCGGAGATCTGAGCTTTCTAGAAGTCCTCAAGGAGCATGGGGACTGAGAGTTGTGTTCCACTACAGGAATCAGTGGCACAATGTTAATAAATACAAGTGATTTCTAAAACTGCTTTCATTCAAAGCAGCATAAAGTGGCCAGAAGATGGAGACTCAAAATGGAAATAAGTCACATGCAAACTCCAAGTGCATATTAAACTATGACCAAATCTGTAATTTTCAAGAGCTAAGAAACTCTTTTAAATTACAAATTTAAAACACAATAGAACTTTTTCAACACAAAACATAGCGCTTAACATCATGCATGTGTCAGATTACTGTTGTAATACACTGAACTAATGATGCCATGAAATTCGTATTGTACCATTACTGGACCAAGATCTGTACAATGTTTATTATAGCATCCAAGTCACCACAGCAATAGGAAAACTATCAATTTTAACAGAAAATATTAGCATTTGTTTGAGTAATTAATACTTTCAATAACCACGATAGTTTGTGATTTATTGGGCCTAATGTGTTAAGTAAAATCATGAACCTATTCACTTGTAGACTAACCATTATTCCTGAGGTCACCTCTCAATGGAGGCCAATGAGTCCTAGCAATACTCTAGGAAAACTCTAATACTACTACATTGTTTCCTTTAAATACTTCTTAAGAGAGCACAAATCTTGAGCTGGCAATTGACTAATCATGTAAATTTGGTCAAGTGACATAACTTTGATATGTAGTTTCTAATCTACAAAAGGGGGGATAAAATACACCTATCTCATTGAGTTGTTATAAAATTAAATGAGATAATGCAGCATGTAAGACATGTAGTAAACACTCAGTAAACATGGATTTTCTCCTTACTTGAAAAGTATCAAATTTATATTTGAAAAACGTCTGTTAAAAAATGAAAACAGAAATCTGAACTGTGCATATACCTGAGGAAATACACCTCATACTCATACCTGTGGCTGCTGAGATGGTTACACAATGTTTGTGAGAACCTGATGAAAGATGAAATCATATTTGAATGAATCCACGGCACTGTCAACTTATTAGTGGAATTCAAAGAGGTTATTGATTAATGGTTTTCAACAGTGATTACGGTGGCCATTACCCTAGGTTCATAAGAGTATGCATTCATTTCAAATGAAATGAATCTTTAACATAACTTATCTTTTTAAGATTCCACAGTTCATATAAATGGCTTTTGTGGAGAAAGCCCACTTTACTTTTCTGCATTAAAATCTAAGATATGGCATCTTTAATTTATTGTGGATCTTACAAAAGGCACTGAACCAAGAAGAGGATACACGGTTAATTATGTGTCACTTTAGAGGAAATGTAACACACAGTGAACAAAAATGACTTCCATAAAGTGTACATTATAACCTAATTGGTTACTTGCACCTTATAAATCAGAGCTAATTAGCAAAAGAGGTATTTTTGCATCTCAGAGTGGTTGTGTTGCTTGACCAGAATTACATGGTCAGTCAACTGCCAAGTCAACATTTAAGCTCAAGTCCTCTTGATTCAAACTTACTATTTTTTCTATTTACTGAGTTATCTTAAGAACTTAGTAAGAAGAAATGAGTGGTATTCAGGCTTTTCATGACAAGTGCTAGTACTCAATTGACCCAAGATAGGGCAAAAAGAAATTGTCTTTATTGTCTGTATTATCTATTTGAAAAGCAAGGTTTTTCTTTGAAAACTTGAATCTCTGTTTTTCTTTAGTTTCCTTGTTTAGTAAATAAGTTTTATATCTAACCTATATCGTGGGATATTATGAAATTAATTTGTAGAGCCAATTTTGAAAAATTCATGTTAATAAAAATATTTTAAAACATGTACAACAGGAATACTGACCAACCAAAACAAATATTGATAATACATAATAAAAACAGAATGAATAACAACTTTGTCTATTATCTATCAAAAAATCTTTACTTGTTCGAATTTTTCAGTAGTGTTCCCAATTCTTAAAGTCAATGAATTTTATATAATGCAATAACCTATTATGTAAATAAAGATAAGATTTTAAAATGATGTTGTAAAATGAGAAATCAATATTAAGTACAATGCTTAGGTATCAGTAGTAAGTTGTTCTCATTTTTCCTCCATCGAAACTACTCGCTAGGGGTGCCTGGGTGACTCAGTCAGTTAAGTGTCTGCCTTCCGCCCAGGTCATGATCCCAGGGTCCTGGGGTGGAGCCCCACATCAGGCTCCCTGCTCAGTGGGGAGCCTGCTTCTCCCTGTCAGCCTGCCACTCCCCCCACTTGTGCTTGGTCTCTGTCAAATAAATAAATAAAATATTAAGAAAAAAAAAAAAGAGAGAAAAGAAACTACTCCCTAACCTGAATGGCCTCCATTAATCATAACTGATTAGACAGAAGGAGGTTGGCTGTATCTTTCTTATTCTATCAGATTATCCATACAGATTTATTATTATTAAAAGAAACATAAAAAGTAAAACCATTTTAATTTTTAATAATTTTTCTTTTCTTCATTTCTTTTTTCTTCTTTGTTTCTTTTGAAACCATTTCCAAAGATTAAAATAACTTATTATGCTTAGAATATCTAGACGTTGGTTAAAGAAATATAAAAGATTGATTGTTGAGACATTCCTATTATAAGTTTTATACCTGAATGCTCTTCAATCATTCTGAGAACTACTTCCTGCTGGAAGAGTGCTGCAATAAATACCCGAATAAAAACGATCTTGGTAATGCACTAGGGCAGAGCAGTAAACTGAAGACCTAAAAGAAATATGTCAACCTTTTTCAAAAAGGGATTACAGAATAGATTTGTGGCTATTAACATTTTTGATCATCAGCTACAATAAGAAATACATCTCATATCTTGATCCAACACGCACATACATCAATATTAAATCACCAAACAATACTTTCCCTCAACTCTAGAAGTGCTTGTCGTATTAGAAGATACTGATATGTTAAATACAACAATAGGGGTAAATAAACTGAATATAGTTCTTAAATTTACGGCAACTATAATAATAAAGTTAGAATGCATAATTTTCAAACCACCAGGAAAAAACTCCAACAATTTGAGCTATTCTAAGAAAGCAAAAGTGAATCAAAATGAAACAAAATGATATATAAAATTGAAAATATGTACAAGAAGACAAAGATAAGTCCTAATAATACAAGAACTATAATATAAGTACAGAATATAAAACACAAAGACATAGAACCATGAAATTAATTGTTTGGAAAAAATATATCAGGCAAAGATGAGCCCAAAGAAAGCTCCAGTAGTACTAACGCTTGGAAGCACAGAGGCAAAAAAGCCCAAAAAAGGGCTTTTTTAAGGCAAAAAA
The DNA here is from genome assembly GCF_017311325.1 of Ursus maritimus. Lineage (NCBI taxonomy): Eukaryota > Metazoa > Chordata > Mammalia > Carnivora > Ursidae > Ursus > Ursus maritimus. The sequence goes on from NW_024423343.1 coordinate 62,605,190, forward strand.
AAAAAACCCAAAAAAACAAAAACCAAAAACAACAGAACACAAGGAAAGATGTTCCATACTTTTAAAAATGAGCAATATATGGACAAGATACATTCATCATAAATATATATGTATCCAACAATAAATCTTCAAAATATATAAAGGATTAACTGACAAAACAAGAGGAAGGAAGTGATAAATAAAAACTCTGGATTAAATATTTTGTCATACCCCTTTCAGAAAATGCAGATCATGCAAAAAAAAATGCAGTAATGCAGAAAACCTCAACAACAACAACAACAAATTTTACAACCATTGCTAGGTTTAAGCCATCAGACATATGAAATTCTGTCTCTCAAATCAGAATACACAATCTGTTTAAGCTCACATAAACACTTAAAAAATTGGTCATTTATTAGGTCAAAAGAATGCCTCAGTAAATCTCAAAGGATCAACACACTGCTAACTATATTCTACAATTTTTTTTCCATTCTCATTTATTTTTCCCCCCTCTCTCTCCTTTCTTCCTTTCCTCCCTTCTTCCCTCCCTCTCTCTTTGGCTCTGTCCCTCACTCCTTTACTCTATCTGTAAGTTTCATTGTGGTACCATCTACATATAGAAAAGTGCACAAACCATAATTGTACACTCAATGTTCACAAAGTGAACGAATCAGTATAACCGGTATTACCAGAATCCAAAAAGCTCCTTTCTTATCCTCTTCTAAATGTTATCCCTCTACAAGGGATATCCTGATTTCTAATAGTGGAATCATATAATATGTACTCTTTTTTGTGTGTGATGTCTTTTGTTAACATTATGCTGTGAGTTTCATCTAGCTAGTAGCTTTTATTTTTTTCTGTTATTTTCTTCTCACATTTTTAAGGTATTCAAATATACTGTAATATATTTATGGAAATTTCAGTTCTTAAAAGATATTTCCAGTACTAGGGCTTCCACAAAATAAATTTGTACATGTCTTCTGGTGAGGAAATGTACACATTTCTTTTGTTTATATACAGGTTATAGGTATACATATATTAAATTAGGTTATAAGGTATACATATATTAATCTTTAGTAAAAAAACAGTTTTCCAAAGAGTTTGTATGGATTTACGTACTCGTCCACAATGTTTGAGGGTTTTAATTGCTTTGCATCTTTGCCAACACTTGGTATGGTTTTTCTTTTTTTACAGTAGCCATTTGGTGATACTTGGTATTTTGTTACAAATTCAATTTTTGTTTCTATAATGAAATTAAACATGTTTTCATATTTCTATTGATCACTTGGATATCCTCTTGCAAAGTGCTTGTTCAAGACTTTTGCTCACTTCTATATTTAAGTGTCTATGTTTTGATTATTGATTTGTAGATATTTTTTATATATTCTGGATACAAGGCCTTTGCTAGATGAAAGCATTGTGAATATGTTCTCCAATTCTATGACTGGATTTTTCCACTACTTGATTTCATTCAATGAACAGAAATCTGTAGTTGAAATGTGACTTTGTTTACTTTATTTTTCTTCATTTTTTCTACATGATTGGTGCTACTTATATGTTATTTTAGTAATCTTTGCTAACAACATGTCATGAAAAGATTTCCTTTTCATGAAATCATGAAATGATTTTTTTAGAAAACCCTACTGTTTTGGGGCACTTGGGTGTCTCAGTCGTTAAGTGTCTGCCTTTAGCTCAGGGCATGATCCTGGCGTTCTGGGATCGAGCCCCGCATCAGGCTCCTCTGCTGGGAGCCTGCTTCTTCCTCTCCCACTCCCCCTGCTTGTGTTCTTTCTTGCTAGCCGTCTCTCTCTCTGTCAAATAAAAAAACTTTACTGTTTTGCCTTTCATGTTTATTTCTACAATCCAACTGGATTTTTTTTTTTTAAAAATTATAGTCAATTAACCTCTTTTTAAAAAATTACCTTTTCTGGGGCGCCTGGGTGGCACAGCGGTTAAGCGTCTGCCTTCGGCTCAGGGCGTGATCCCGGAGTTCTGGGATCGAGCCCCACATCAGGCTCTTCCACTATGAGCCTGCTTCTTCCTCCCCACTCCCCCTGCTTGTGTTCCTTCTCTCGCTGGCTGTCTCTATCTCTGTCGAATAAATAAATAAAATCTTAAAAAAAAAAATTACCTTTTCTGAAGTTGGGTCATAACTTTAAATATTACCTTCAGTTTTGAAGCAAACACTGCATGGTACCACCAGTGTAAAAAACTTTAAAAAATAGCTGAACCTAGAAACGTTCTCATAGAATTCAATGTTCTTCTTTAAACAGTGACACACTGAAGTGTATAGGACTAGAAATCAGGTGATCTTTCATCGACCACAGCTGTCAGAATGGCAGGAAATTAGTTTCTGGACATCATTCTTCTCAGCCACAACATGTGTGGATTTTGACCCAGGTCCCTGCCTAAGATCTTTCCTTCCAATTCTAACCATTTCCCTCCTTGAATACCTTTACGCCATTTTGCTTGCTTAAAGGCAAGAAATTGCACTGGATACCCATTTTAAATGATTACTTTAAAATATTTCAATTATGTTAAAACTTAACAAAATAAAAGTATTTCCCCAAATACCATTCATCCTTATACAACAGCTGGTTTATTTTGCAATATTTATTTCTACTGTTTTTCTTTCTTTCTACTTACATATCCATACATGTTTACATACTTCATTCGTTCAATCATAGTTTTTTAATATAACTCCACTATTCGAGTCCCTAGAATGTATAATTCACCATTGCTGTCTTGAGCTTCTCTGAATAATAGTCATATTTGTTTACTTCATGATCTTTATGGGAGTTCAATTTACATCACAGCCAAAAGCAAAATAAGATTTAAAATAAATGAGACTGAATCAAACCATAAAATATATTTAATATCTTACTTTTCACACAAAAAGGGAAGGCATGAGGAATCTAATGATTAAGTAATTCTATAGCTTCAAATATACATACACGTGAAAAAAATCCTTTGATAATGTAACAAAGACAGATTCTCTTGATTTTGATCTCAGCCTGCCTTTAACATGAACTTGCAAATAAGTTCCTTATAAGGAATAATACCTTCCCAGCTTCTGACCCATTATGACCCAATAATAACACCCCAGGAAACTAGGCTCAGTATAATTAAAAAATGATTACTATAATAAGAATAGTATTTGGAAAATAATTATTGCACTGTAATAGTTAAAATTAACAACCCTCAGAAATTCAATATCTTTTAAGCATTCCTAATGTAATAAATTGGATATATACAATTATTAATAGTCATTTTAAGTGACAGTAATTATTTAGTAACACTGATATAGAATAAAATATTTGTTCCTGATAGACAGCTACTTGATGCTTCTAGATATTTAAATAACTGCATTTGTAAACTGTTTGCACCCATAAGAAATCTCGAGAGTTCTCATTCCACAAAAATTATTGTAGTAATATGATGCTTAGTTATCATGGCTAAAATGACACAGTCATGAAATGCAGTCACTCAAAGGGTCATCTTTCCTGTGTAAGGAGCAGAACAAATGTGTCTTTAAGAACAGTGGGCACAAAATGATTAAAACATTGACTTATTGATATTCAGGGTTTTTTTTTTTTTTCCCTCTGCTCATAACAGCAAAAATGAGTTTATAAATTACCTGTGTATGCAACACACATGGTTTGAAAGCTGCTCTTTAGCTGCCACAACCCAGTGGAAATAAAAGGACAGCAATTAAACAAGCATCCTAATTATCATAAACTCAGAGGAATACATGAACAGAGTGCCAGGAGGCATTCATTCATTTTCATGCCAGAATGTGCTTTATTTAAGCATCGTGCAAATCACCAAAGCATTTGAAATCTATGCTAAGGTAAAACATTCTTGTTAATGGAGATGTCTTTGAGAAAACTACACTGAGTGAAGAATGACTGTACCATCAAACATCAATTTTCATTATGAAAAGAGGACTTACATTATAGTGAACATATTCATATTGACTGCGATGCATCTTCACAATTTCAAAATAATTAGCCAAGTTGGGCATATCAGTCAAAAAATACTAGGCAAACCAGTTGTATTAAACAGTGAAGAGACAAAACAATACAACAGAGCAAACTGTTAATTAACTGAAATTATCTCTAGTTTAATACTTGAATAATCACTAATCTCAAAGTAGTCTTTTATTTCTGTCAATTCGGTGACAAAATACTTCCTTATATTGCCTTAAAACCTTTCACTTATATCCATCTGTGCTTGCCTCTTGAGATCAAGGGGAAAAATACCTAGTCACTTTTCATGAACAGAACTTAACCTCTACATATTTATAAAACAAATCATGTCTTCCCCTTACATTCTTCTCTTCCTAAGATAATAGTCAACTATTCTTCATCAACCTGGTTTCAGGTTCTTTTTGCACTGACTTGTCTTCCTTATGAATATGTTCAGTTTGTCCATAATGGTATGCAATATTCCAGTCAGGCCATTCCAGTACGGATTAAGCAGGGTTTCTACATGCTGGTTCTAGCTACTCTTCATATAGCCATCATCAGATTACGTTGGCCACATCATAATACTGATCACATCACTGTCTGACCACATACTGACTCAACCAAAGCCATAGTTGTGCAAATTTCTGAGTCCTTTTTTTTTTTTTTAACATGCTGTATTTAGCCACATCATTCATGCTTATTATTTAGAGTCAAATGTAATGGGTGGGAGGTCTTCCCATTATTCCATATTGTGTTTGTTAGAATATTTTTCATTTATCAGAATTGCATTGTTAATTGCTTCCCAATACCTTCAAAGGTATTCAAAGATAAAAATTATCTTCCAAAATCTCATGCTATGAAGATGTGACTAACTTTGGTATAGAGGCCACTTTTAGGCAACAGGCTTGAACGATGGAAACCTGAGTAAGGTAAAAGGGCCCACAGTGACCACCGGGTTGAATGCAAACAGGCCCGTTAGGTGATCCACCTCAAAATATCCATAAGCCCTAGCTGACCAATGGGCTACTTTACAACCAGACACAGGCAGCAAAAAAGGAAAATTTCATACATTCTCATACCTCTTCACTTCCCCCTTAACTACAGTCCCCACCACTGTCTCCTGGTGTTAGGAGTTAGTTGAACAGTTAGGTAGTCAGGGCCAGGGTCCCCAACAAGAAAATACGGAGTCAGGACAGCTAAAATAAAACAGCACTGACATCTTGTTTTGCAGCTTAGCCAGGACTGCACTAACATTTTTTTTTTTTTAAGATTTGTTTATTTATTTATTTGACAGAGATAGAGACAGCCAGAGAGAGAGGGAACACAAGCAGGGGGAGTGGGAGAGGAAGAAACAGGCTCATAGCGGAGGAGCCTGATGTAGGGCTCAATCCCATAACGCCGGGATCACGCCTGAGCCGAAGGCAGACGCTTAAACGCTGTGCCATCCAGGCGCCCCTGCACTAACATTCTGCTTTGCAGCTCTTGCAGAAATGACTTCTACAAAATGTCTTAAAATAAGACAATTAACCACAAAGCATTTGTCAATATCAAGGGGCAAGGGGCAGTTAGGACATAAGCCCCACATGTCAGCAAAAAAAGACCATCAGCACAGACATTAATCTAATAGGTAGACAGATAGGTGACTAAAGCCCGGATTGGCACAATTCAGCACACCCTGATTGCTTAAGATAGTTCCGCAAAAGAGCTCATAAAACCCCCTAAACTTAGAAACTCCAAGGGCAACCCAGTCGGGAACCCCTCCCTCTCCAGGAGCTTTATACTCTTGCTCAATAAACTTTGCTTTGCTGCCCACCACTATTTCCACTATTTGTCTGGTCTACCTCTCCATTCTTCAAAGCGGTGTGACCAAGAACTGCTAGCACTAAGGGGAAAAAAACCTGCAACACTGGCAGACAGTCTCTCCTTTGCTGTCCTGCCCACTGCTCCCTTGCAGCATATTCAATAAACTTCTATTGCCTTTGTACTGTCTTGGGTGACTTCTTTCACTGCCCATACCACCCGCCTCTACCAGATCAGGTCACAGCCATATTTGGAAATTCAGAAATCTGACTTTATGACCCCTATGTGTTGTCCAACTTAAATGTCATAATAACTTCCACTTTTCACAAGGGTCTGGTCACTTCCAGTGGCATAATAACTGCTCGAACAGAGATCTGGCACCAGATGGCCTCATTTTTAATTCAGGTTCTGCTGCTTATTCGTTGTGAGGAGTTAAACCCTTCATGTCTTATTTCTTTATCTATACAATGAAGATGATAATAATATCTACCACATAGGTTTTTTTGTGAGGATTCATTTAATTAAAATATGTGAGTTACTAAGAAAGCTTCTAGTTCATAGCAAGCCTTAGTGGGTTGTTTACCTATTAATCTGCAACCCGTTTGTCAGAATTGAGGCCAGAATAGTGGTCCGATTATGTATTCTATCAGACGGTAGTTTTTCGGAAATTATTATGGGGGCGCCTGGGTGGCACAGCAGTTAATCATCTGCCTTCGGCTCAGGGCGTGATCCCGGCGTTATGGGATCGAGCCCCACATCAGGCTCTTCTGCTATGAGCCTGCTTCTTCCTCTCCCACTCCCCCTGCTTGTGTTCCCTCTCTCGCTGGCTGTCTCTATCTCTGTCGAATAAATAAATAAAAATCTTTAAAAAAAAAAAAAAAGAAATTATTATGTATATGAATCACCTTCCTTAAATGCATATTTCCAAGTTCCATCTGATTTGTTGGTTCTTTTGGTATTTTTTTTTAAAGTAGGACATATAGGCACATAAGATAATTGAGAGAAATATTTTTTGTTACACTTCTGAATTTTTTAAGTTGGTGATTTTCTATTATTCATAAATATCAAACAAAATGAAGCATGGTTCTTTATGACCTTTTTCTAGAAATTAAAATTATTTTACCATTAATGATAAAATTAATTAGTAGGCATTTTAACAATTCCTTCAACTTAGCTCCCGTAATGAAATTGCTTATACATATTTTTATTCTTAATTTAACTCCTATTTTATAGAAGTTCTTAATTTAACTCCTAAGTAATTCTTACTCAAATTTATGCTGTCAGAATTTCTTAAAAGCCAGTACATTCTTAACTTCCACTCAGAACTTTTTGTTTCCAAATTAGTGACTCTCTCAAGCCATTTATTGCAACTATTCATTCATTACCATTTAATTCATTGGTTTTAATGAGATTCTACTCCAGTTACAAAACTCGAGCCTAAATAATCTTCCTCAGTTCACAGTTTTCCAAAAGTCATTCAAACTTGTCCTCAATACAATATCCGAAGAAGTATTAACTCATGCGTAACACACTATTAAAATGTAACTTTTCTCTGTTAAGGTATGAAGGCCACAGGTAATGCTGGCAAAGAGAATTCTGAGAGTGATCATCAAGACTGCTGAAGGTTGAGAGTATTTATTTGAAGGGAACTGGGCAGGTAGTCTATCCCCTGAGGCAGAAAAGCCAAGGAGGTGTTATCCTCTAACCTCAAGCAAAAGCAACAGGGAGCTTGACTTGCATGCCCTGCAGTTCTGGATGCAGTGGATAGTGAAGGGGTCATTGATGAAAGAATTCTGCTAATGAAGGCAAACTGCCCGGTCAAGAGGACCCCAATGGTAAGAACTGGGACCAAAGCTGCTAGCTCAGGGGAAGTCTGGCAAAGGAGGGGCAAGGCCCATCTCAGGCAGTTGCAGAAAGAAGGATTTGATAGGGTATTCTTCACAAATTTCACAAAAGTCCCCATGAGAGAGTCAATTTTATACATCTGCTAAATCAGAGAATACAACATCGTCCTTTCCTTGCTTTCTTCTAACTCCATTTGGGCTAAAAATAGGTTATCCTGCTGAGAAAAGAGGGACAAGAAAAAATGGAAGACTAATTTTAAATAAAGTTTAAAATTCTTATATTATCTTATCTTATATTATCTGGACCAAGCAATTTTAATTATTTAATCAAACTTGATGATTTAAAATGAGTCTTGGTTTGGCCTCGGCTTTTCCAGTGATAGGAATGTATTGTCCCTCATCAAGCAGATTTAAGGGGACAGTAGAAGACAAAAATAATGGTGATTTCTAACTATATCCTATGAGACTTGCCTACTCAAACTGATTACATATGTATGCATGAAAAAAACTCTAAAAAATAGACTGAGGCAAAATAAAATTCTCACTCTATATTAGTCATTGGCAAGTCTGCTAGAAGTCCTAGCTATCGGAGAGAGTATGAAAATTTCCTATTTAATTCAGGTCTATGGAAGTTTAGGTTGCACTTTCTGTTTCCCGACTGTGTTGGTAATCTTTTGGGATAAATTTCTTACACGAAGCCAGATATTCTAGTAGGCTCTTCATCCAATTAAGATATTGAAAATGTGCATCCTGTTTGGTTCAAGATGGCCAAATTGCTACTCAAGTTTCCCTCCAGGCCTTTCCAAATCCCACTGAACTGACAGTGAAGATGCATTAAGAAGAGTATAAATCTACCAAGAGCAAAGAAAATAGAATTGAGAGGGAGACCTTTAGTGAATGAGTTTATAACAAATCTCTGAAGATAGTGTATCTCCAGGGTCTAGTCAAGGTACAGGAACCCACAGTACCTCTTTCTCCAATCCCATTTGAAAAAGCTTAATAGAGATTCAGCTAAAAACTCAAATTAAAAGTAGATATGTTGCTGATGGATACAACATAATGGTTAAGATTTATGTCAAAATGTAAAAGGAGACAGTATATATGAACAAAATATAGAAATACAGACTTCATACAAGAGATCAGATATGTCACTAAAAAGATTTAAAGAAAAGGACAGAAGAAATAGAGGGGTAGAATCCCCCAAAATTACACAGCACTAAAGAAAGCAAGTTTAAATAGCTCACCTACTTTCAAGGACAACAGATGAGACAAGTTCTGTTCTAATATATATTTATGAAATTTCACAAGGAAAAAGAGAAAACTCCAAAACTTATGAAGACTAAAAATTAGATCTCCTGTAATAGAATAAGAATTATTTTGGTATCTGACTTCTGATGAGCATAAATAAATGTTAAATAACATTGGAATGACATATCCAAATTTTAAGGGAAAATTATTTTGGAGAGATAATCTTATTTCCAATGAAGTTATTAATCAAGGATATACCATAGAGAAACTATCTGACATGCAATTATCAAACTTTAATTTTATTTTTTTTAATATTGAGTAGATATGGCAAAAGCCACTTGTCTTTTTTTTTTTAAGATTTTATTTCTTTACTTGACAGAGAGAGAGAGAGAGAGCACTAGTAGGCAGAGCGGCAGGCAAAAAGAGAGGGAGAAGCAGTCTCCCCACCTGGGCAGAGAGCCCAATATGGGATTCATTCCCAGGACCCTGGGATCATGACCTGAGCTGAAGGCAGACACTTAACCAACTGAGCCAATCAGGTGCCTCTCTGGGGTTTTGTTTGTTTGTTTGTTTTAAGATTTCATTTATTTATTTGACAGAGAGAGAAAGAGAGAGAGAACAAACTTTCATTTCTTTACTCTCTCTTCACTTCCTGCTTCTGAGAAGCTAAACTGAATATATACTCTAGTAAAATGAGGTCCAAGCAAGATAGAATTAGGTAAAAAATCCCAGAAAACAGTACCTCTAACACAGGAAAACACCTAAAAGAAGTCTCATAATGACAACAGTGAAGCTTGCCTAGAAAACAAGTAATTCATTGTAGAGCAGAAGATCAAGAACTGCGGGAGGGATCTCACTGGGAGGAAAGAGAATCCTATGTAGTATAATTGAAAAAATAAATTTGTAGAATAAATAAAAGAATATATTGCTTCTATGAACTAGCAAAAACAAAGGCAATTAAAAAATCTCAGGAAAAACTGAAAGCAAAACAATGAAAGTTAAAATATGAACAATTATATTATAATTTTTAACAATTGAAAGCAAAAGAAAATAGAATGAAGAAGAGATAGAAAGAGAATGAATATGAACCATCTGGCCTTGATGCTAAAAATACGTACTTAGTGAAATAAGTGTCACTACATTAGCCTTACTTTGCTTCATTTATACCTTAGAGAGGGGGAAAAAAGTCTAAACTTTGTTTTATCCAATTCATTTATACTTATGTTATAAATTAACAACTATTCTGACTTCTAAGAAACAGAAGACATTTGATACATTCTAAGGGACACCAGTAGTTGTTTTAAAGATGATTCCTGATGAGGGGCTTTCAACTCAATTACTAGTATGTCCTATTCCTGCTGGCCCATGTGTTTCTAGAATTTCATGGAGCTGTGGCTGACTGTGTTCTATAATGCACCTAATGAAACTATCTGCACCATTGCTCTTCAGGGTATCTCAATTAATGAAAAATCTGGACTGTGACGGCCATACAAATGCTTCTCCCAGTCATGGCCATAGAAGTTTGCCACATCTAGAGTTGTTCAAACTGCTGGAGCTATGAACCTTATTGAATGATAGTAATCAGTAAAGTCTTAGTATATGAAGGTCTGTGTTGACAGATGTCACCTTGACATTAGATATATTGGTTTCAGAACAGAGATTTCTGAAGTCAGAGCTCCAGCCTGGAAATGCAACACCTATTATAGGCCACAGGCTATTGTGGATTAAAACCCACTTCTGTTTTGTAGCCACAACTATTAGTGTAACTCTTTCTATACAGTAGGCACCTAAGATATGCTTGAACAAGGAGGAGGAGGGATAAATTAAGTATTGAGGAAATAATATTCTGACCAGTTAGTTTAGTCAGACCTATAACCTTAGTGAACATTTCTCTCATGAATATCCTTAGTGGGTATTTCTTGCATGAGTGGTTAGCACTTTAAAATGCATATTGAAGTTTATTTTCATAACACTTTAAAGTGTAACAATTCCTTTGTTCTCCATTTTACCATTCTTTCAAATCTATATAAAATACATGTAAGATTTATATTTAGTGCACATTAATCATTCGGTAAAGATTAACCATTAAATATTATCATTTTTAAGAGTTAAGAGTATAATAGAGAGAAATAGAAATAAAGATTGAGAAAGAGATAGAGCAATAAAGCACTAGCAACAGAGGGAGGGAGGAGGAAGGGAGAGAGAAGAGAGAGACTGGAAAGGTAAAAAAATCAAATATATCTCTCATTACCTAAGAATTTATAACTGCTAAGCCTGGAGTAATAGTGTGAAGATCTTTTGGTCATTCCTTGGAACCAAATCCATTCAACTGCATAACTATTACTAACTTGAACTGCCTCTGATTGTCTCCTCAAAGACTGAACATAAACTTTGTTCAAATTAGTGAATAAAACACATTCCTTAAAGTTATAAACCAGTGGATTGGATTTCAAACACAGAAGTATACCACAAAGTTCCGTTACTATTTTGTATGGCAATAAAGACTCATTACTCCACAACATTCAAAGTGTAGGAGATATCTTATTACTTTGCTTTTGCACAAATCAAAGCTAGGGCTGAAGACATACAACTAGTTTAACAGTAAGTCCAATATCTTCTTTCCTTCTTTCTTAGATTGTGGCAGAACCTACGATTACACTGCCTAGAAAATGGAGGAGAAGGCACCCTGCTCACTAATTTGCTGTCTTTAATTGATGAAGATGTTCTTGGATGGAATAAGTCTAAGTTCTTTCCACCCATGGGACAATAATATCTAGAACATGAGAACACAAAAGCATGCAGGGGAAAACAACTTTTCATTCTTTTGGTGATAAATCTAAAATACCAAGAAAATATAAGGCAGCAAAACATTTCTCAACTCACTTGTTACATATGCAATATGAAACATTTGAGTAGATTATGATCACCCCCCTCAATTCTTTTCCATCCCCTTTCTTAAGTGTCCAAGAGTCTGTTTGCATTGAAGACTGGTCAGTACAATTGGGGAGCCAGTGAGAATAAGATGTTTCAAGAGGTTTTCAAACTATATTAATGACATCTCAATACAGTGCCTTCTGAATTCAGAGGTGAAGGTTTTACCCTCACCTCTTCAATAACTTGAGACTCATTTAAGAAGTTTTTTCATATTTGCCCCAGAAAATATGCTCAGCATTTTAGATTCAACTTTGATTTGTGCCCTTAGGTAGTAAAAGGAAGGAAGGGTTAGAAAAAAGAAAAAAGGACAGAAGAGAGGTAAGAAGAGAAGAAAGCAAGGGATAGAAGGACGAAGTAGGAAGGAAAAGGAGAAGGGAAGAAGGAAGAGAGGGAGGAAAAAAGAGAGGGAGAAAAAAGAGAAAGGAAGAAGAAAAAGAGATGAAGGAAGGAACTTCAATCTAATTAAAAGATGATTAATGATACAACCAACAGATTTCACCTAGGAATGTAATAAATACAAATCCTATTCTAAACATCATATTGCCTCTTAAAAACGGTACAATTTCAAAGTCTTTTAGGAAGTCTTGGATTTGAAGCCTTGGCAGATTCTGATTAAGATTGTTTTTATTCAAACTTTACTTTGGCTTCATGCCATTAGCAAATATGAAAGCTCTTTATTTGAAAAAGTCCTATAAAATCATTGTAGTAATAAACAAAAAGATGCTGTTGAGGACTTTGTTCCTTGCATTAAAACATGCCGTTTTTATCAGGGCCTTCTGAAGGAACTTCTTTACTTTGTAGTAACAAGTTGTATTTTACCTTTTTCTCCATATATACTAAATCATGTAAGTAATGATATATTTTTTTGTGCTACTTTTTAGAAAGGTCACAGCCAGACCTGTGACCCTTCTTGGGCATGTCTTGGACCTTAGGTGTACTCATGTTTTACACATCTCACCAAGCTTGTTCTTGTGTCCTTATGCTTTGGCCCAAAGAAATAATGTCTTATTGCAAACACAGTAATACTAACAGAAAGTTAATTTATATTACATATATAATTTAAAAATCACAAATAAGTATGATTTACATAGGTGTTTCCTTTCAACAATGCTTAAAATTTAAAAAATGCAAATATATATAAGGTGCTTATATATATGTATACACACACACAAAGCTTATATACATATATAATATATAAAACACATCCCCCCATCCCAATATTGGCTTTTTGATTAAAAGAAAAGATTCTATCCAGAAAATGTTTCAATCTAGAGAAACTTGTTTTTCTGAAACTTTTAGGTAGTAAAGGTTTTAGACTACTTAATGAAATAAATTATTTGTTCCTCCAAAGACTCATTTCATTCCAAAACGTAGAGTAGAGCAAAGCAAAAAAATGTGTGCAGAATAAAATATATAATGATATACTGGCTTTTAGCGTGACTAATCTTAAGATGAAGAAACTTTTGGATTCATAATAATCAACTCTGTTTCCATTCAACTGTTTTCCATGAGAAATTCAAATCAAATTATGCTAAATAGCAATTAGTTATAAACTCTTCAGAGGAATTATTTGGTTTTATTTCCAGTAAAAGCCAAGTCTTCATAAAAGCCATTAATTAGTGTATCTTTTGTCTCAGCAGGGAAACTAAGAATTGAAGCCCTTGAACTTCCTTTAACCTTCAAAAGTGTCTCTGCGGGTCCAACTTGAAATGCTCTAGAGGAGTGGGGGTGGGTGACAGGAGGGAAAATATCCAGGAAAACCAAGATAAAAATGTTTTTTGATGCAGTTTTTTGGACACTAGTTAATACATCCCTGCCAAACTGTAAAATTCCTTTTCTTCATTGCCCGGTAATGTGTGCAACAGACATTCCTGACTGACTTCATGGCCAACTCCCACTCCCATTACAAAGTTTTATTTTTTGTATTTGTTTGAATTGTTTCAAGAAGTATGAATTTAACATTCAAGGAATTATCAGTTTTCTACCAGAATCCATCATTATAAAGCAGTTTCACATGGACCCTCAGTTTACAGACTCCTATTGCTATTGTAAGAAATTATTACACGGTGGCCTAAAAAACATGAATTTAGTATCTTTGAAATCTGGAGGTCACAAGTCTGAAATCAGTTTCATGGGGCTAAAGGTAAGCTGTCAGCAGGGCTGCGTTCTCTCTGGAGGTTCTAGGGAGGAATTGGTTCCTTTACTCTTTCCAGATTCTAATTGCCACTTGTATTCCTTGGCTTGTAGTCACTTCCTCCATCTTCAAGACATATTATTCCAATCTCTGCCTTCATCATCACATCACTTTCTCCTCTAACTGTGACTCCTCCTGTGCCCCTGTTACATGGACACTTGTGATTATGTCAGGCCACCCAGATAATCTAGGATAATCTCCTAATTTAAAAATTCTTAACTTGATTACTTCCAAAAGTTCCTTTTGCCTTGTAGAGTAACCATCACAAGTTTCAGGGACTAGGGCATGGCCATATCTGACATCATTCAGCCTACTATAGCCCATCCTCTTGTCCCCAAAGATTCACATCTATCCCACATGCAAAATACAGTCACCCTATCCCAATATCCCCCAGAGTCGAAACAATCACAACATCAACTCCAAGTAAAAACTCACACTTAAAAACCATCAGCTCAAAAGCTCCAAATCTCATCATCTAAATATTTCAAGTCAGGTATGGATGAGGCTCTGAGTATGAGCGATTCTGGGGCAAAATTCCTCTCTATCTGCAGACTTGTGAAATTAGAGAATAAGTGATCTGCTCCCAAAATAAAATAGTGAGGCAGCATAGGATAATAGCTGTAGACATTCCCATTCCAAAGGAAGAAAATGGAAGGAAGACAGGAATAACTGGTCCTAAGTAATGTCAAATCCAACTGAGTAAACTCCATTAGGCTTCAATGCCTGGGAATAATCCTCTGTGGTTCACAGCTCTGCCCTCTGGGACATTACTCCACCACTAAACCACCTCATTCCTAATTTCCATGGTTGAGGAGTAGGGAGTATTTGATGGAAACTATTTATTTTCAAAGTTAGAGAGAAAATATCTATTTTGCCTAACACTTAGTAATGAAATGCTGAAAATAATGATTTTTTAAAAAAATGTATAATGTATAAAACTGTCCCCACATCAAATTGCTACTAGCAAACAGACTACTTCAAAGTATCCCCAAAATAAAAAAAGAAAGAGAGAGACCCTCGCTTCAGTAGGGCTGCATTAAAGCTGCAGTATCTAAACAGCAGTTACACATCTGGAGTAATATGTAAAAAAAAAAAAAAATTCTGTTGGTACAGTTATTTCAGAAATATAGCAGAGTACACCTTGTATATGGAAATACTTCATTAGGGCAGTTCTGTTTCTGAACTAAATGTAGAAATTATTTTGGGATAATCTGACTTCTGTAATAACAGATAAAGTTTAGAACTGCCAAACCTCTTCTGTATAAGATACAGAAAACAAAGTACATTTGACTTAAAACTATAAATTTTTAAATCAGTAGATGAACTGGTGAGTTCAACTTTTTTCCTGACCTGAAA
Organism: Ursus maritimus; assembly: GCF_017311325.1. Classification (NCBI taxonomy): domain Eukaryota; kingdom Metazoa; phylum Chordata; class Mammalia; order Carnivora; family Ursidae; genus Ursus; species Ursus maritimus. Next base: position 62,620,513 of record NW_024423343.1, read on the forward strand.
TTTTTGTTGTATACAACTTCATTGGAAATCTTTATAATTCAGAGGTAGATGGAGGATTCATTGTTAAAAGGTACACACTAAGGCAACAATTTATTTTGCTATTTACTTTGGATTAACTTCACAACTAAAATTGAATATGTAGAATGTCTTGTTTGTTTTAGATAAGAATTCTAACTAGAACAAAGTCTGCGATGTCTTTGGAATGTGAGCCATCTCTAACTCTAATTCAACAAGATAGCTCTAATAATGGAGGGGGGAATTTGGCCATATGACATATGCAGAGTAGTAAGTTATAAAAATTAAATTATTATACTGAAATATAATGATAAAGGATAATATTATTCACTCTATATCCAATTTAGAATAAATTAGAACAGAGTCAGACAAGTGGATAAAGGCTCCAAAACATGAGGTGTGTTCTGGTCCATTTATTGCCTTAAACTCCTGCCCTATGTAATGAGAATTAAGAGGTGACATATGTAGGCCTGCAAAAAAAAATACCACATTATGTTAAAAGATTTTGTTGAGATGACCTCCAAATTGTTACACAGTGGATTTGTGTCTCATTGAAAGCAGGGCATCTTCTGAGATAGAATAATCCCTAATTTCAAAAAGAGAAATGTAGAAAGCTAAATTATTTTCATGATCATGTATCTTTTTAAAAAGTCTTATACAGTAGCATTATTTTTTTTTAAACAAATATGAGTTTTACTTCAGTAGCATTATTTTTAAGAAAAGAAGTAAGGGCTGTGTAGATTGACCTTTGGTTGCTTTGTTTTCTGCCATGTCTTTGTTTCATAATGAGTTTCAGTCAGGAGAGAAATATGCAACAGATCCATGCTACCTTCAATGCCCTCCTCCACCTCCAGATCCCCACTCTTGCCACCCATAATCTCCCTGCCCTTGAACATCTTGGTGTGGCCCAAATCTGCTTTATTAAACCTTGGTACTTAGAAGGGTTTGTAACAGGTCACATATATGATTATAAAGCAAACAAAACACAAAAAAAACCTCCATCACTAACAGAAATATTTATTAATGTTTCACCTTCGGCTCAGAAATGTATGCCTTTTTCAGAAGGGTTCGTGTGTTATGAGTGTATTATGATATATCCATCAATATCGTATGGGTTATAAATTGCTTCTGGCATGGCTGATTTTTGTGAATTAAGATAAAAAATAATATATTGAGTCAAATAAATATACTAAAATACTGTCTGTTACCTTTAAATTTTAATGCTCTTTTATACTATTTTATGCTGTTTTCTCCAAAAGAAACCCCAAAGTTTTTTAAGACAGAGTAGCTACTTAAAAATGTTTATTGACCAAGTAATTTTAATTATATCCTACTTGATTTTAAAATGATTCAACTTTAAAACAGCGATAATACATCTCAATATAAGTTTCAAAAATTCATATCCATAATGTTTCTGCTATGACCTTTCCTACCACAGATAATACTAAAGCCCTGACAACTGAAACTGTATTGTTTCTACCCTGAGTTGAGGATCAAAATTGCCTGGAACAGTTTGAAATACAATGGATTACACTCTTGTGCCAGTGAGTTTACATTCTAAATAAGAGAGCTGAAAGAAGCAAATCAGCAAGTTGAAAAGAAGTATACATCCATAAAGTGAAAGGCCACCATATTTGGGGGATTGGGGCAGGACAGGGGGAGGCTTGGCCTTTTTTCAGATTTTTCCATATCCCCAATCCTTTTGTCCTTGAGAAAAAGCTTCCTTAATTAGGTGACTGTTAAAGTTTTTATAGAAGTAATTTGAAAGAACAACTTGCTGAACAGAAAAGAGAGATTTCTGGTCTAGTTTACTTGTAGGACCCAAGGGGAGAAGAGAAGAATAAGATCACAGGAAAGTAACAATAGTAGTCTGCCTGGACAGTGCAAATGCCACAGAAGAGTATCATATGCATAAAACTAATGAAGAATATGGAGTTCTACAGAGACCAAAAAGTCAAGTCAGATAAGGTTGTAGGATAGAGTCAATATTTAATTACTTTTAAAATGTATGCACTTGCTAATCAGATTCACCCTCACCTTACTCAAAGTGGGATGGAAGTTAAGGTTACATGATTCAACAGGTATGTATTTATTGCAGGATTTCATTGTCTTAGGCTCTGCTTTAGGTGTCAGATATCAAAAATTGAGACAAAGTAGACAACACGCCTTTCTTATAGAAATTACAGTCCATTCATAGTAGGGTAGAAAATAAATTTAAAAACTGTAATTAAAAGGAGCAACGGGGATTAAGTTCTCATAGACAAAGAGCCAAAAAATGTAATGGTAGTTGGGAGGACAATGCTCATATGTCATTGATCTTCTAAAAAGAGGAAACTTTGAAAGCTCACATTTGCCATAAAAATCTGTTAGATCAGGTTAATCCAGACTGAGCCTCAGCAAAATTACACCTACCTAATGAAAGCTATCATTAAAGCAACCAGCAGTGGGTGTAAGAGCATTCATTATTCTTTCATCAGTTAGTCCCATGATTCACACAAGTGTTCTTCATCAACTGATTTATTCGGCCTAAAATCCAATATTATAAGGTAATTCCAAGTCTTATCAAAGCAGTGGAACTATTATGTAAAAGTTTCTGAATAATAAGTGAGCTATAATGAAAAAACAAGAAACAAGTTCCAGGGAGTTCACAAAGTTAAAAAATGATCATAATACAGTAACCATGGAACTATAAATAAAATTGTCACATAAATGTACTGTTATCCAGTTCACTCACTCATCTGCATAGTACTGGTGTGTGCTGAGGAGACATAACTTCTGTGATACAGCCATGCTCATGATAGTGGATAATAGGACAAAGAATATTGCCATCTCTGAGAGGCCATCAACCAGATTCCTTCACATTATAGCCATATTCCTCTCTCTTTAATAATTTGAGGTGAGAGGTGAGAAATTTTGTCTAAAAGCACCTTTTGTAGTATATTTCAAAATAAATATAGACCTGTTTCATCCTCCAAATCTAGAGTCATTTAAAATGAGAATAATGGTCAAGAGGTAACATAATTAAAAAATAAATAAAAAGACTTTTTGGACATTCTCTTTGGTAATGGTTCTTAAAGCAGGAGGGAAGGTCCATGAATATGTTGAATTAAACATAAATAGATGAGCAAGTGAATTCTCGCACTCATTCTCTTAGATGTTTACTAAATGCTTTCTCCACTTCAAAAACAGATTCTTCTCATAGAAATAAGTAGCATGGCTCATATCCTAGCAGGGAATATATGAAATACATAATTACAAGTGTCACGAATGATACCAAACAAGGATCCGAAACAGGGAAGATGTCTGCATTTTGTCCAGAACCTGGGTAGGGAGGTTGAAAGATAGAGGGAGAGAACATAATTAGAATTTCCAGAAAAATATGGAGATGAAGAGAAGGTAGTGGTATGTTTAGCTTGAAAAAGCTCCAAAGATGATGCACTCCAACTAAAAACCTCTGCTTAGAGCCTAGATCAAAGTCTGAGAGCTTTAAAGAGAACCTTCGTCTCCCAATTATATCTGGTGTCCCATCTCCATTAGCAAAGAGGAGAGTAGGAGAGGAAAGAAGTAAATTATTTTGGTAGGTGACAATGGGTTCATTTTCTTGGTGTACCACTACTGACAATTTCTGGAAGTGGCAGGATCTGGATCATGTTCACTGGGAGCAACTTCTGATCAGCTATTGACTCATTTCTTCAGTATCTCTGTAGCCCCCAAGACTTAAATCAACCATTTAGCCCAACCTGCACACCAGTCTGGCTCCAGTCCCAAGGATAAATCCAATCTGGAGCAGCAAGTATTTGAACAGCCTTGCTCAAACCTTCTACTGGGGCTTGGAGGCTATCAGTGGAGTACAGCTACAGACTAATGACTCACTCCTGGGGTCCTAGTTAGCTGATATTATACCCATTTCCTCCACAATAGCTCAGTCTATAGATCCGAGCTTCTGCTTGGATCCCTCCTTAATATGACGGTATCCCCCTCAGACCGGAGCTATTTCCAGAATCTCTTCTCTTGGGGTTGTTCTCTTGATATCTCACCTGGTCATTGCCTTTTCCTAGGTGGCTGGACTTTGCTTTTTACACCTCTGATCTCTGACTAGGGTTCTTTTGTAAATAACCAAATTTCCTACAACTACCACACAACCCCCTTCATTGTACAATCACTGAGAATTTCCCATTTCTGGGTCTTATTCATGCATAAGATATTTATGTTGCCCCCCCCCCATTATGCCTTGAAGTATTTGGTTGACCTCACTCAAGGTGGCATCAGCAAGCTAATTAATTCACATCATCTGCAGCAGATACTCTTGATGGTGGTTCTTCTTATTTTTAGGGTAGTCGCTTCCTATAGGCATGACTGTTATTCAAACTGACATTGAAAAAGTGAAATGGCACGAAATCACTGAAAATCACCTGGGTCCCATCAGTGGTTGTTCATTGACATTTTTTTTCCCTCTGCTTTCTGCTGAATAAAACTATGAAGGTCTATACATCTGAATTTGTTCTCTGACTTGCAAATAGAAGAACTAGAATGCCTAACAGACAAAATCTCAAATTCCTCGTATTCAATGCTTATGTGCTAGGACAAAATAATTTAAGACTTGTCTTCACCATCAAAAATATTCATGGGCACACCAGAATCACAGAATTAAGTCTATGACAAGATGTTCTTATATAATATATTGGCTCTCTCTGTAACCAGATTGTGACTTCTTCCTGCCAGCCAAAAAGCTGATATATTCTTGGAAATGTCTCTTACAGAATTGTTGTGTTTTTTTTTTTAAGATAATTTACACTCTAGGAAATTATTTTGTCCACAAAAGAAACAGATGCATTCTCCCTTAAGGGACAAGACACCCCTGTCTTTCTCTTATATTTACAGACTTCAAATTTGCCAAGTATCAGTTTACGGTTTTATTAGGGAGATGGCTCACTCTGTTTCTATGGGAAGTATTGCTATTATATTCTTATTATAGAACAGAAGTTCTCAAGGCTGGCTGCACATTAAATCACCTGCAGAGTTTTTAACAAATCCTTATAATGCCTATGAATCATCCCCTCAAGGACTTTGATTTAAATGACCTGGGTGGGGCCCAGGTGGTGGGATTTTTTTTTTTCCCCAAAGCTCCCCGGGCAATTTTATTGTGTAGCCAGAGTTGGGAACCATGGCTACAGGGTCAGTTTGACTCTGTCTTCCCTTGTTATTGAGCACTGGAATCCTGGTTACCTCGACAATATTGATCCCAGGTATTTTCACTCTCTAATTCTGGATATTACCTTCAAGTGTGTCTGGGTCAGGCACAATAAACTTGAGTGAGGCCCAGAGGAGAGTCAGCTGCAGTGTGACCATCCTACTCCTGAACCCCAGGAGCCTTCCTGGAGATTTCCTCCGTCTCTGTTTAATGCTTTGGAACAGATGGATTGTCTTCACCAAAATTTTGCTATTTTTAATTTGTTTGATGATTTAAGAGAAGACTCTCCCTCATATTGCACAGAAGCCTTCAGTGGCAATCTTTAATCCTACCAAGTAGCTTATTCTACCCTCCTCAGTGAATTACTTAGCAGCACCAAGTCCATTCTCCTTTTATTTTGTGATATCTATTTATCTCATCATCTTGCATCTCCCAATAAATGCAGGATTTAGTATTCAAATGCCTCAGAAGTTCTTCTCCATCTAAAATGTTTCCCTTTAAAAATTACATTCAATGTTGGTGACAGAAAAGCTATCTTTCTGCCCAATGTCACCTGCTATTCAAAAACATTCAATATTTGTTTTGTATTTTTATTCAAGTTTTGCTCTTTAGGAAATGTCATTAGTGATGTAATAGGTGGCATCCCATTAAGTTACATATGTTCCTTTCAAATATGCTTTAACGCTATCACAAAATAAAGAAAATTGAATTTTGAAATGCAATATTCTGTATTCTGCCAGCCGCAGAAAATAAGGCATTATTAGCTTTTTGGGGAAGGGTTGGCAGTAGAGATTCACATTATCCTTTTTTTTTTCCTTTTTCAAATAAAGTGTCTACAGTATTATATGGCTTAGAGCTATTCAACCTAAATAAAATGTATGTAAATCAACACATTCTATGATTTAACTAGTAAATAGGTGTATTTAAAAATGAAATGTGAAAAAAATAATGAAATGTGCAAGTTTCCTAACAATTTAAATTGAATCAGCCTCTCCTTGGAAGTTTTTAAGATAAGCCCAGTAGTTGCTGAAGTAAGGAGGTCACATTGAATTAAATGGTTTGTTTTTTTCCTACCATGATAATTGCCATTTGTAACGCCTCTTAGTCTTTTTTGACGAGAGGGAAAGAGACTCAACTAATTTCTACATTCTGCCGTTGAATGTAGAGAAATCCCCATGAGATTTCATATGATGAGATAACATTTCGCCTCCTCCACAGGGCCCCACCCAGATCCAATTTTACCATTTTGAGGTTTCATTATATTACTCTACTTAATTAATATAACATCTGATTTTATTAGATTTTTCCCAACTGACAAAATCAAATTGTTCCTTTAATGGGATAATAAAACTAATTTAATTTTACATGTATTTTTCCATTTATTTTAGCAATCATAAGTCCAAGATTAGGAATGGCATGTTGTTCAAAATGTTAATGAGGATAACAGCAGCCCGTATCTCTTAAGACCGTCTCCCAGCAAAAGTAAATAAATGCAGTAATGGAAAGTGCATTCGACTGGCAGGGAAGACTCACAGTCTAACAATGGTTTCCAAGGCAAGTCTCTTAGTTGCCTCATCTGTGAAACGGGATGGTTATACTACCAGTGGTAATAACTATGGAGCCCCAAGGGAATCAAGGAAGTCACGCAAAGCCCAGAGAAAGTGGGAGGCAGTTATGCAGCCCTCACTTCATCCAAGGGATCTCATCTTCCATCTATTTTTATAGTCAGGACTACTTTTGTTAGGGGAAAAAAAAGGTTTCAGTTTCCAAAACTAGTTTGAAACACCATTATAAATTGGCCAAGGTTCCTGTTTAATTCCAGAAGGGGAAGAACACTTTATAATAGGATCTAAGCTCCTAGGTCATGTGTCCTAAGCCTCTGACTAGAAATTTGAATTTGCATGTCAGACAGTAATATTGTATTGTGTCTTCATATAAGAGGATGAACAGTTAAGGCTGTGTAAGACTAGTAACATGGTTTGAAACCATTGCTCACATTTATAATCCAGTATAAGTACACCAGAATTACTTGAAAAGCTTTTGGGAAAAATAATTCAATATCTGGCAACGTTGCAGGTGTACTGAGTTAGAATCTAAGGGAAATGGGAAATCTGTCATGATACGTATTTGGAAACCTTTTCCCAAGTTATTCTGCTGCTTACCCTCAACTAAGAACCATTATTTACACTATTGTTTTATGTGCTTTCACTCCTCAGTTTTCTATTTGATTTCCCACCACAACATTAATACTATCATTTGCAGTAATTAAATCAACTATTTCTGGGAAGCAGAATTTTCATTTGATGCTAAAGAACTTTCTTCATAAAGAGCTGCACAGTCTTACACAAAATGGCCTGCCCAGGCATTCAGAGAGCTTTCAAAACCTAGCTGAACTTTATTAGCATCTTCTCAGGAACAACAGTGTTAGGTTTCTGCTGATGAAAAGATAACTGGACTTCCCACCGTGCATCTATTTCAATTCCAGTCCATGGCAATTAGCAGAAGCCACTAGAGGCTTAGAGTCTCCTTGTAGGGAACCAACCTGTTTTGACTTAACAGCTGCATCCTGCAAGAGAGAACTAAGAAACTGGGTATCTTTGCTTTACCTGGACTATGTTCCCCAAGAATATAAATGAATGTTTATAAACTGTCCTCCTTCCAATTATTTCTGCATTTGCAGGATGGAAAATTTGGGAGATGGGATGATAGAACTCTTTTAAACGTCATCTTCCAAGAAACCTGAGATTAGGCTGCAAAGTGCAATGTGCAAGTTGTCTTGGATAAATTTCCAAGCCTGTTCTAGAGGTGTCCATCAAAGCAACTATTTTGATGAAAGAAAAGCTATGGTTGTGTGGTCTCATTTTCAATTTCAATTTCAATTATGTTATTTCCTAGGATTGTGGCCTTTTAGAATCTTCCACAACTCCTCTGCCATGAGAAAGGTGGAATTTGGGCAACATCTTAAGGGATGAGTTGGAAGCTGGTAGGTATTAAAGAGAAAGAGTATTTGGGACAGATGGATGAACACACGGGGAGTAAAGGTGCCTGCTCTTCAGGAGAATGGCAAGGAAGTACTGGTGTAAAGTTCTGGCTCTGAAGTCCCAGGGGTCCCAAGTTGGGGTCCTGCTTCCTAGCTTCTACTGAACTTTCTTTTTTTTGTTTTGTTTTTTAAAGATTTTTTATTTATTTATTCCACAGAGACAGAGACAGCCAGCGAGAGAGGGAACACAAGCAGGGGGAGTGGGAGAGGAAGAAGCAGGCTCATAGCGGAGGAGCCTGATGTGGGGCTCGATCCCACAACGCCGGGATCACGCCCTGAGCCGAAGGCAGACGCTTAACCGCTGTGCCACCCAGGCGCCCCTCTACTGAACTTTCTAAAGCCTCAATTTTCTCCTCCACATCACCACCAAACTTGACTGTGCTGAAGACGAATTGACAAGACTCTTGTTCTCAGCACAGTGTTTGCCATATGGTAAGTTGTTACTGTGCTGGTGGTGAGGATGATGACGATGATGATAGTGAGACTATCAATATGAATGCTGATGATCTGGAGGAAGATGAGGGTGAAAAACTAAAAAGGGGACCAACCACCTCCTTTGAGAAACTTTTGGGGCCAGGTAAAGAAGATGGGGCTTTTAATTCCCAGAAACTGGTGAGGTGAAGGTTTTACACATGTGTGAGAGGCGTGAAGCACAAATGATGGCCAAGTAGAAGCTATGGCAATAGTGCAGGAAAGAGACGTGGAGGGCTGGCCTTAGAACAGCAGCAGTGCACATGGAGAGGGGGAGATGAGAGGACAGACACTTTAAAGGAACAAGTGACTGGCAGCACGTGGGTGGGAAGGGAGACAAAGCAAAGGCTTCTAGGTTGGGCAGCTGACTGGGTAATGGTTTCTGATGGGTAACGTAGGCCATATAGGAGTGTGTGCATGATGAGATGGTGGAAGGCAAGAAAGGGTTTCGAAAAAATAAGAGTCTAGAATTTCAACTGCCTTAGCTTCCTACAGGATCCCCTGAGCATCCCCTGAGAACACACGTTTACCACATGTTATTTAAGGAAAACTGCAATGTGTCGATAAACAAGGTTTATCAAGCACATATCTGTACTATTCAGGGAGCAAGATGCTTTCCAGTATTGTTCTAAATCTTTAAGGATCCAGAAAAGATCATGAGACAGTGCCATTTTATTAATACTGTGTGTCATTATAGTTTTCAAACTATTCCAAATTCATTATATGAGGCAAGCTTTGTCACATTCCACCCAATAAAGGGATCAGATTTCGTTGCAACTATTTTAAAACTAAAATGGAAAGGTTTGCTTGAGTCCAAATAGCTGGTGACCAAAGGAACTGGTGCTCTTTACATTAATCCATACTGTTTCTAAACATAACTATATATTTAACATATATGTAAGGAGATACATACATATATTTTATATTTTAAATGTATGACATCTACTTTAAAAAGTGTTATAATAATGTCACATTTTAAAACACACGGTAAAAACTTTAGCCATAAAATATAAAACTTTAATTATAAAACTTGAAACCTGAGAAAAGTTGCATTAGAAAAATGTGTAGAAAAACTCTGCCAACATCAATGACTGAGAGTTTATACTGCAAAGGGCCATGAAGTGCTTGGCTCTGTACTGAAGCCACCACCAGCAGGTAACTATGGATGGTTATACCACTAAGACAAAATATCTGGATACTCATTCATTTGATTTTAAGAAAATTATTGTGCATTTACAATGTGTTTCATACTTTATTACACGCTGGTGTTTCAGAGCTGAAAAATATGATCTCTGATCCCAGTCCAGGGGAAGAGTCAGAAAAGTACATGAGAAATTATTATTGTAATTCCATGTGTTACATGTTATGTGTAGGAAATTCAGAGGAATGGTTCCAAGGCAGGCCCACAGAGGAAGTGATTTGAGTCTGAAGGATGTGTAGGAATCAAATACGATAAAAGCTGGGCAAGTGTATTATTAAACGGTGGGAACTGTCAAGGCCTACTTCCTACTCTTTGGAGATGTCCTACATCCTGGACAGATCTCTGATTTGAACCCCTCATACTGACTTACTTTGGAATAACTTTCTTGAACAGCTGTTCCTCCTATGATTAGAAATTACACAGAATTAAACCATAGTTTCTCCTGTCCTCTGGTGGCAAACCTTGGTAAAGAGGTTACCAAATGAATTCTGGTCTAAATAAGGCCCTGCACATAGCATTACAAATTGCTAGAGCTAGAAGAGAATTGAATCCAACCCTCTTAGTGTAATATATCAGGAACCTAGGAATTTAGAATTTGTTTATAAATAAGGCATAGACTATACCATCTAAGATTGAGGAAGATGTATCCCCCCTGATGATTTATTAAAAGTCGTATTTGCCACGCATGCAAACTCAGGCATGACTTGCTCCCCCCTCTCCACCTGCCACCCCCACTCTTCCTTCCCTTCACCTAGAAGAAGGTTGGCTAGGTTTCCATATACCATATTCATCAAGTTTGATTTCTAGGTATGTAGTTCACTGCAGTCTCTTTTGCCTATTTTTTGCCTATTTTGCCTATATTTCTAACAGTAATTGCTTTTAAAACTGCTGAGTTCCATTCTAAGGTAAAAACTCCAATTAACTCTTGCATGAGCCTCATCAAGCAGTTCTTGATAAATATTTGAGGGGATGGGAGGGAAGAGGAGAGGAAAGAAGAGAAGGACAGAGGGAAAGAAGAAGGAATACAGCTTAAATATAATTTTAACCAGAGCAACATTCTTAATAGAAAAAAGTAATGGAGAGGTAGTGAAGAGGTTAAGAAAGTGTTTTCATTAAAATTTTAGGCAAGAAAAAGAAGGGAGGAAAAAACTCATGCAGAGGATGGAATGGAAATGAGAAGAGCTTGAATGTCAAAATTACGATTAGGCCAATTCTAAATAACAGCCATGAAGTTTTGCCATGTGAGAGAAAAATATTTAATGGTGGAATCACTGACATTATACAAGTGTGACAGTGTGACTTAAAGGTGACTTGATAAGTCTGTAAATGGAGATAGGAGGAAATGACATCTTGCAACTAAAACGAATAGCCTCAATTTAAGCCCAATAACTTATTCCTGCCACTGTTGTTACAACAAGCCACCTTTGGCTCACACCATCAACCTCCAATAAAACACAGCTGGCAGCACTGGTTACTGAGGTAATAGGCTACGCTTAACATATTTGATCCAAATTTAAAAGGATCCTGCTGTCTACATCATCAGAGTAAGAAAGATAAGTTGATCAGAATGTCAGGTAAATAAACCATTAAATGAGACGTTGGTTGCCAATTTTGCAGCCTCAACACCACAAAGGCTTTTCCATGATCCTTAAAACAACAGTCCCTCTCTAGCGAACGGTTGGTATTACCGGCTCCCTGTAGGTTCCTGTTGTAGAACACCTAATATATGTTCATGAAGTTGACAGTAGGAAATCGGATTTTCATGGTACAGATTCAGCACAGTTGATGCAGGCTCCTCTCAAAACCTGAACTCAGAAGTGCAACACATCACGAGGGGATCAGCGCGTTGGTTCTCACTCGACTGCACATTACAATCACCAAAACTTTCAAATAATACTGACATCCTCAGGACCCTTCCCCCAGTGACTCTGGTCAGGGATGGAGCCTGAGCACCGGTGTTTCAAAGGCTCCTAAGTGATTCTAACACGCAGTCGGCATTTGAAAATCATTGGTTTAGATATTTCCAATAAGAGTACAATTTGAAAAAAATTACATCAAAACAAAAGCATTTAGAAGTCAATACTTGAATACTAAATTTATCATTTTAGTATGCTTTCTCAAACCAGGATTATATTAATCTTCTTTAATGAAGTAGCTGTTCAAGTCTTTTGCCCCCTTTTTTTATTTGCCTGTTTGTTTTTCTTGGTGAGTTATAGGAATTATTTATACATTCAGTCATACCAGTCATTCCTTTGATGTGTGTATAGAGTTCTTTGTCTGATATATGTATTGAGAATATTTCATTTTTTTAATGGTGTCTTTCAAAGAGCAGGTGTAGTCTAATTTATTAATTATATTGCTCTATGGTTTGTGCTTTGTGTCCTATATATCCCAAAGGTTTTAAATACATTCCTCTGTATTTTCTTCTCGAAGCTTCAAAGTAGTTGGCTTTTAAATTTAGGTTTATCATACATCTTGCATTAGTTTTTACATATGATGTGCAGCTGAGTTGGGGCTTATTTTTTCCCATCCACTTATCCAATTGTTTCAGAACTATTTCTTGAAATGGATGTTCTTTTTTCAATGGAATTACCTTGGAACCTTGTTCAAATATCAGGTGGCCATATATGTGTAGGTCTATTTCTGGATTCTACATTATATTCCATTGATATATTTGTCTATCTTTATGCTAATACCACTCTGCCTTAATTATTGTACCTTTAAGTAAATCTTGCAATCAGGTAGTATGAATTTCATAACCTTCTTCTTCTGCAAAATTGTTTTGGCTAATCTACGTCAGGTCTTTTGCATTTCCAAACAAATTTTAGACTCATAAATTTCTACAAACAAATCTGCTAAGATTATGACTGAGATTGTGTTGAATCTGTAAACTAACTTGGAGAGCACTGACATCTTAACACTCTTCAGACTTCTAATCCATAGACGTAATATATCTTTCTACTTACTTGGGTCTTCCTTAATTCCTTTCAGTGATACTTCATAGCTTTTAGTTTATAGCCCTTTCACATCTTTTGTTAAATTCTTTCTAAGTATGCTTTTGCATGTATATAATTGTGACTTTAAAAATTCTCATTTTCTAATCATTTGATATATAGAAAAATTGATTTTTGTACACTTGTTAACGTATCTCCCTAAATTAATTAATTTTAAAAGCTATTCTTTAGACTCTAAGATATCTAAGTAAACATTCATGATTTTGTTACTTGTTCATTTCTTATCTGCAAGCCTTTTATTATTATTTCTTCCTTTATTTTACTAGCTTGAGCTTCCACAAAATGTAGAAGTGGTAAAAGTGACTTTCTTTGCTTTGTCCCCATCATAGGAAAAGCATTTAATATTTCACTATTTTATATGGTGTTAGTTATAGGTTTTTCATAGGTTCCCTTTATAAGATTAAGGACACCTCCATCTATTCTGTTTTCTGGCAGTTTTAATTTTTAATCCATAAATAGGTATTGAATTCAGTGGAATGCTTTTTATGCATTTATTGAAATGATCATATATTTTTCTCTTTAATTCTATAAATACAGCTAACCATAGCAAGTCATTTTTGAATGCTAAATTAGCTTTTCATTTCTAGGATAAATCCCACTCAGTCATAATGTTTTACTTTTTTATGTAATGCTAAATTCAATTAGCTAAGATTTTGTTAAAAGTTTTTCCCTCTATGTTCATGAGGGATATTGACTTATAATTTTTCTTTCTGTTAATGACTCAGTCATGGTTTATTTTGAGACATATGCTGTCCTCATAAAAGAGTGAAAGAGTTTTTGTAAAACTGGTATTATGTCTTTCTTTATATATGGAAGAGAATTAACCAATGAAACTATCCAGACTTTGTAGGAATATTTTTCATTACAAAATTAATTTTCAAGAGATATAATTTTACTCAATATTTTTTCAACATTTTACTTTATTTAATCATATCTTTTAACCAGTTTTAGAGACTACCAACTTTGAAAAAATGATTTCAAATATATTTACATCTTAAAGTTAAATCACCAAATCCACTTTATGTTAGCAAATGTTTTAGTTTCTAATTTTCCAAAAGTTTCCCCTGATTAGAAATTTTAGAATATTACAAAAATATTATCTATTTCTTCTATTAAAGATTCAGAATTAAGCCAAAAGAATACATGAAAAGCAATTATTTCTCTAGTAATTTAACAATTCATAATTTCTATCCTCCTTTTCAGTTTCCTAATTTATGAAAGGAAGGGATTGGATTATATAATCTCTAAGAATTCACTCAGCTACATATCCTATTAATTCCAAATTATGCTATTACCTTCTTCAGATAAGGTGTTAAATGTTTTACCTAAAGGTCGGATAAATTTAGCTTGCCAATAATCTTAATTAAATCTATTTTTGAGAGTTTCTAAAGCGTTTCACAGGAACATTTTAGGCAATTTTGGACTCTATCATTATATATGGGAGTAGAAAGTCAGTATTATCTATTTAATCACATTGCTATTAAAAGCCAAACAACATCTTCAAGATCTAAATGTTGCCCTTTTAGAAATATATGCTCTTAAGTTCAGAAACATGTTTTTTTAAATTCTGAAAAAAATTAAAGATGTGTGACTTATAAAGACTAAAGAATTTTATGATTTCTTATGTTTACCATTCAATTAATATTTCTGAACAAATACTATGTACAAGGCACCAAAGATATAGCAGTGAACAAAAATATACAAAAATCCTCATAGAGCAAATATCCCTGTAATGTAAATGAGAAGAACAAGACCAGTGAATTAGCTCAGACATTCTTGACTCACAGTAGAAATACTGCAAATCCCTTTCCATTGATCACTATGCCTTTTTTTTTCATCTCTATTACATTACTGCAGACTCACTGATAAGCATATTTGGTACACAGAATGAAATTTTATAATTAACAGTTGATGATACAATCTCATTATTGCTTCATGAAATTGATCAGTTAGGTATTTCCTTTAATATTAAAAAAAGTAAACACCACAGAGATAGAGACCAGCCCAAATAATTAGAATATTATCAATTATATCTACTTATATTTTCCACTCCCTAACTCTACCTAGATGCCCCTCAACCAGAAGTAGCCAACCTTTTTTTTTAAGATTTTATTTATTTATTTGTCAGAGAGAGAGCGCACATGCGCGAGGGTGGGCACAAGCAGGAGGAGCAGCAGACAGAGGAAAAAGCAGGCTCCCCGCTGAGCAGGGAACCCGATGCAGGACTCAATCCTAGGACCCTGGGATCAAGACCTGAGCCTAAGGCAGATGCTTAACCGACTGAGCCACCCAGGCGCCCCAGAAGTAGCCATCCTTTAATTCCTCCAAGTAGACTGATCTTCCCATCTTAGAAGCATCAAAACAGAGCCCGAGTGGGTGTGCGCTCTACTGGAGGGCCAGCTCTCTCTTCATTTTCTTCCCACAGGGCCTGGCTAGCACTGGGCTGGCACAGAGTATATGTTTACGTAATATTTGCTGAATGAAAGCATTACAGGAACTCGTGGTTCTGTCATTCAGTCCCTGTAGACTTTGCCATTAGATATAATATATGCCTCTGCAAGAAATATGCTTAACAAAATGAACAATCATGTGCACCGGCTCGGCGACTAAATGCACACAATCTTGGCCTTTTAAGAGACTGGAATCTAAACTAAACTCCCATGTATATACAGTAATGAGGTGTTCTCATAATCATTGTAAAATATATTAAAGTCTTATAATGAAAGCAAAGGGAATGCACTAACATTTAGCAATCGAAACTTTGGTTTTTTTTTTTAAACTAACAGTAACCTGCTTTGCATTTAATTACAGTTAATTTCAAACATCGCTGCATCCATTATTAAAAAAAAAAGAAAGAAAGAAAACAAAACAAAAAACAAAAAACTACAACATAAAACCCATAGAGGATTACCAAGTCTTACTAATGGAACTAAGTCTTCTGGTCTGTTTCATTAATTGAACTTGTACAATTAAAAAAAAAAATCTTTTGTATCTTCCAAAAATGAAGAAGTAAATTTTTAAAAATGTTATGAAAGATATTTCTATCTGCACCATGCTAAATTTCACTTTGCTCCAGTGTGATCCTGCTAAGAAACTCTCTAAAACTCGGTTTTTAATTATAACCACTATTATACTTAATATCACACATTCCTTTCCTTGTTAGCTACAGCACATACAGTATTGAAGCTAAAAGCAATCCTGTTCCAGACCTACAAAATCACCCTAGCCTCATTTCCTCCACTTAATGTACTCTAATCTATGCTTGGGTGGCTAAAACAAAATTGAGTATTACTATCACTACCTTTGTAAAGTATATATTTTTACTCAAGTGTTTCACAGCTCCGTTGATTTTGTAGTGAGCAGATATAAAATATTTTCCAATCCCTAGTTTACTCAACACAGTATTTCAAACTTTAATCTTGTCTGTTATCATTCAAAAGAAAACATCGATGCTACCATCTTTTCCTAAAAGGCCTCTTCATCTTTCACACAACTAGTAAACACAAATATTGCAAACACTATCACTCTTAGGAACTTTTGATTTAATTTCCCCACACTGTGGTTCAAAGTCATAGAATATTCTACTCCTCACTCTTTCCCACTATTCTGAATCTGGGGATAGTAAAAAGCAAGACCTCCAAAACATCAGTACCCCAGCACCACCCAAAATATCAGCACACAGAAGTCCTACTATGTGCAAAGCTAAGCACATCCCAAAACTGTCTGTTCTCTCTCCTGTTCAGATACTTGAGTACACACACGTACACAGACACACAGACATACCCACACAGAAGATGTGAGTTGTATCTACTCAATAAAAAAATATCTTATTACTTTGGGTTAAAAAAAGTAAATTTTGTGATAAAACATCAAGATAATTCCTTATAAAAAACCGCCTGATTAAATTCCTCATTTTAAACTGGCTGCTTTATATCCCATCTACTATGTTAAGAATATTGATGGGGGGAGGAGTTAAGATGACGGAGGAGTAGGGGACCCCTTTTTCAGCCGGTCCCCTGAGTCGAGCTGGATAGGTACCAGACCAGCCTAAATAACCACGGAATCAGCCTGAGACGCAGGATGATGCATCTGGATCTCTACAAATGAACATCTCCAGCGCTGAGTATTGAGGTACGGAAGCTGTAAAGCCGTGCATGGATATCGGAAGATAAACGGAAGGGGAGGGAGCCGCGCGTTGGGCGCGGAAGCGGCAGCCACTTGCACGGGAGAGCGGGCGGGGCTCACGGTCGGCACCGGCAAAACAGCAGACTGAGACCGTGAGCCGGGTGCGCGCGCCACCAGGCATCTCCCGGAACACCGGAATCCCGCTGTGCTCAGGGGATCCAGACTGAGACCGGGAACTCCCGGAGCGCGCGGGGCGGCTGGCGGCTGGCGGGCCACCTGCACGGGGGAGCGGGCGGACTCGCGGTCGGCACCCGCGAAACAGCAGA
Organism: Ursus maritimus; assembly: GCF_017311325.1. Classification (NCBI taxonomy): domain Eukaryota; kingdom Metazoa; phylum Chordata; class Mammalia; order Carnivora; family Ursidae; genus Ursus; species Ursus maritimus. Next base: position 62,637,896 of record NW_024423343.1, read on the forward strand.
CTGAGACCCTGAACCGGGTGCGCGCGCCACCAGGCTTCTCACGAAACTCCGGAATCGAGGTGTGCTCACCGGGCATAGACTGAGACCGGGAGACCCGGGAGCGCGCGGGGCGGCTGGTGGCTGGCGGCATTAGAAACACAAAGGACAGAGAC
>NW_024423343.1:62643155-62704741 GCF_017311325.1 Ursus maritimus
CAAGCAGAGAAAGACAACTATCATATGATTTCTCTCATCTATGGAACATAAGAACTAGAATGATCAGTAGGGGAAGAAAGGGATAAAGAAAGGGGGGGTAATCAGAAGGGGGAATGAAACATGAGAGACTATGGACTATGAGAAACAAACTGAGGGCTACAGAGGGGAGGGGGGTGGGGGAATGGGATAGACCGGTGATGGGTAGTAAGGAGGGCACATATTGCATGGTGCACTGGGTGTTATACACAACTAATGAATCATCGAGCCTTGCATCGAAAACCGGGGATGTACTGTATGGTGACTAACATAATATAATAAAAAATCATTATTAAAAAAAAAAAAAGAATATTGATGGGGTAGGGGCGTCTAGGTGGCTCAGTCGGTTAAGCCTTTGACTGGTGATTTCGGCTCAGGTCATGATCTCATGGGTGTGGGACTGAGCCTTGTATGGGTGGGACTCCACACTTAGCAGGAAGTCTGCTTAAGATTCGCTCCCTCTGCCCCTCCCCCATGCATGCTCCTACACACCCTCTCTCTCTCAAATAAATAAATAAATCTTAAAAAAAAAAAAGAATATTGATGGGGTTGGGGAAAGCAATAAATAATGGGCATACTAAAATACTGCAACATTTTCCACTGGGGCTGAGGGGTTCCCTGCATTCCTAAGATTCAAAAGAGCATGGATTCACAGCAGGCCTATCAACAGTGAAGCAAGACAGTAAGGATAACATTTATTTGAGCATACACAAGGTTAAATTTGGAGGCTTAATTGTGAATCATATAAAGTCTTAATTAACACTTCCTAATCAGATGTTTCAGGTAAACGTGATTCCTCTCAGCAAACTGCTTAAATAGCAAGGCACAGAAGTGCCAGACTTTGCAGAACTGGAAAATGAGGATTGTCTGAACCAAGTGCAGCAAATACTGGCTGGGAATTTTATTTTACTTACATGATTTCTGCATAACCATGAAGTGATCATAGCAGTCTTAGCTAATCCTGCCATCTTGGTAAAAGGAATGGGGGGTGAGGCACATGGAAATCATGGTGTGGGGACAGTGGGATTCAAGGCTTCAAAAATTTCAATACAACCCTCAGGATTTATTTATGTTTCAGCACAAATAATGACTGAACGGAATTTTATTTTTCATTTTAATAGCTTCTGGGCTTAAACTGCACATGTCTTAACATTGTGAAATAAAGCAATAAGAAAAAAAACATTGGGACAAAACTTCCAGACACCCAAGGATGAAACTAGTGTGAACCTGAGCATTCTGGTCACACACTCCAGAAGACAATTTTTCCCTGAAATTATTTTTTGGTTCCCATCTAACTGCTTCCAGAATCTTCACATTTTCTGGTATAGATTACTTGAGATGAAGGTGTCATACTTTCTCATTCTTAGAAAAAGTGTTCCTTATAGCTATTCGGTCCTCTTTCTTTTTAGTCTGGCTGCTAAAGGAAGGAGCATTCATAGCAGAGTGCTGCAGTTTAGTGTTAACAGACAGAAATTTTCTTCTCCTGCTCACAAGACTGGTAGAAGAATAAACGGCAAAATTCTTGCTTTTGCAGTCCTGTTATATTTGATTTGCTATGCCTTGAAACACTCCAGAGATTCTTATTTATGATTTAAAGAATGACTAGACCACTGTAAGGGGATGTTAGCAAGGGAGATATAGCATTTGATAAATATCCCATGAAGGAGGCTAGTCTTACTCAGGGGAGAGTAGGGTGGATTTTTATTCAGTTGGCAAATAAATGTTCAAATTCTTGATCAGACCCCTTCATGGCCAGTTTATATGTTTAACTGGAAAGAACTTCATTGCCTTTCCCAGATGTAAAGTTGATGACAATAGTTGATTTTTCAATTCTTAATAAAATTGCAGGTTCCTCTTGCAGAATAGAGCCAATTACAATAATGAACAAACCTACATCTCATCTCTAAGATATCTTATTAGTTTATTCTTCAAAAATGTGTCCTCTGTAAACTGTAAGTGATTTCTCCGGTAGCACAGTAATATGAATGAGAAGCTATCTTTCTGGCTATTTATCTAGTAAATGTTGGACACTCTCCCAAGGAAGATCCAAAACTAAGCAATGGGTAAACCATCACATCCTCACTGAAAAGATCTAGGTGAAGGCAGATTACCAAACTGCTAAAAGGAAAAAAAAAAATAGTTGAGATATATTACTTTGGGATCCTTTTCAAATAATAGTGGATTCTTTCATCTGGCTCACGGCAGGAAGTAAAGGATAATTCCCATTAACTAAGGGGGCGCCTGGGTGGCACAGCGGTTAAGCGTCTGCCTTCGGCTCAGGGCGTGATCCCGGCGTTATGGGATCAAGCCCCACATCAGGCTCTTCTGCTATGAGCCTGCTTCTTCCTCTCCCACTCCCCCTGCTTGTGTTCCCTCTCTCGCTGGCTGTCTCTATCTCTGTCAGATAAATAAATAAAATCTTTAAAAAAAAAAAAATTCCCATTAACTAAAATTTACTTTTGCAAATACCTGAATTGGAAATCTTTCAAAAATGTATACTATGTCCTTGCTTTTCTTAAGCAGAATATTCTAAACTGTATGTAATCTAATAGTTATATCCATGGCTCCCAATGGACCACACCTCCCATTATTTATGCACTGTGTAGTCTCTTCCTTTGAGTCTGGACTAGTCTTCTGACTGGTTTTAACCAACAGAATGTGGCAAACATGAAACTGTGTCAGTTCCAGGCCTAAGACTTAAGAAGGTCTGGCAGCTTCTGTTTTTGTGCTCTAGAGGAACCCAGACACCTTAGAAGAAGTCCAATCACCCTGAGCCTCAAGGAGAGCCCAAAGCGAGAGGTCTAAAGACCCTGGCTGACAGCCCCAGCTGAGCTTCCAACCAGCCACCAAAATCAACTTGCCAAACATATGAGTGAACCACCTTAGAAGGGGCTCTTCCCCAGTTGAGCTGAGCCAGCCTGATATCCCATAGAACAGAGATGAGCTACCCCCTAGAGTCATGCCCAAATTACAGACATAGGAGCAAAGAAATCACTGCTGTTGTACTAAGCCACTAAGTTTCAGGATAACAGATAACTGAAACACTGCAGTCAATCTTTTCTTAATGGCTCATGGTCATCATATTTTTTGAAGACACAATAAGCAGCTATCAGAAGATCTGGATTCTTATTCTAGGTCTACCTCTTATGGTCTTGTTGCTTGGCTAGTCATATTCTCAGTTTGCACATGTATAAATCCTGACCATCCCACAGATTGGGTACAAAGTGAATGACATAAACATATCGCAGTGCTTTCAAAACTATTCTGTACATCCGAATCTATTCACTGTTAGCATGTTACTTTTAATTCCCAATTCTAATTTCTTATGTGTTATAATCTACATAAACGTAAAGTTTTGGAACCAAAGAGGTAGCAAATTTTTTTCTGCGTCGGTATACTTGATTTCATACATGATTTCAGGTTGGTGAGCCACAGCTGCTGGCAGCTTGTCCACCCCTACACAAGTACTCAGAGTGGGCCGGTTTTCATTTTATTTTATTTTTATTTTTTTATTATTATTATTTTTAAGATTTTATTTATTTATTTGACAGAGATAGAGACAGCCAGCGAGAGGGGGAACACAAGCAGGGGGAGTGGGAGAGGAAGAAGCAGGCTCATAGTGGAGGAGCCTGATGTGGGGCTTGATCCCATAACGCCGGGATCACGCCCTGAGCCGAAGGCAGACGCTTAACCGCTGTGCCACCCAGGCGCCCCACCAGTTTTCATTTTAAAGAAGCAATTAGGAAGTGCTTCAAAATTATTAGTATCTCGAAAATGTTTCTCAAACGTTAGAATGTGTCTGATAGGACATTTCCCAATATTGTTCTCCACAAGCAATTCTGCTCTTTCTTCTGATGCTTTCCAAAAGAAACACAGGAATCTTACATATATGTAGCCTTTGGCCAGTCACTTAATCATTCTGAGATTGTTTCCTTCTACATAAATTAAGGATAACTGTGTCTTCCTTGCTGTTTTGTGTAAGTTCTTATTCTTAGAGGCACTGCAAAGGTAGTCAACAAATGGTAGTCCATAATTATTGTCACTAGTATCAGCCTGATTTCTTTTGTATGCCATATTAGTAGGTATGCCTCATTTTTATGATATAGAGATTTTTAGGGCAATCTGTTTTTTATATTCCTTCTCTGAAGAAATGAAACAAGAGATTCAAAAATTGGAAAAGCAAGGCAGATTTTTTTTCTCTCTGAGAATTTGGCAAAAGGCATTTTATTTGTGTGTGCGTGTGTGTGTGTGTGTGCGTGTGTGTGTGTGTCTCATACTATGAATATGAGCTACCTAAGGAAAGAGATATGATCTTCATATACCTTCTTTTCGGCATCTTGCAAACTAGGGGTGATTAAGAAAAATATCATTATGGGGGCGCCTAGGTGGCTCAGTCGTTAAGCATCTACCTTCAGCTCAGGGCGTGATCCTGGAGTCCTGGGATCTAGCCCCACATCGGGCTCCCTGCTCCACTGGGAGCCTGCTTCTTCCTCTCCCACTCCCCCTGCTTGTGTTCCCTTTCTCACTGGCTGGCTGTCAAATAAATAAATAAAATCTTTAAAAAAAAAAAAAAAACAAGAACACAACTTAAAAAAAAAAGAATATCATTATGATAGCAGCAGCAGCAACAATAAGAACAGATATGCAAAAGCCTGTGTCTATGATCCCTTCACAGTAGAATAAGCTCTTCATATTTTAGTGAGAATAAATGAAACATAACGTGAAGTCTTATGCCTAGTTTTCGAAGCCAGATTTCCTGGCAGCTTTACCAAATGCTTCAAACTGAAAGGGCAGGAAGAACATAATTCTTTCTGATATTTTCCCACTCCAAGACTGTTCTTAGACTTCAGTTCTTAATCAATGAAGGGAGGTGTGCAGAGATCCTGATCCCAGTCTCTGGTTCTAACTCCTCAACTGCAATTCACTCTCTGAAGCCCCAGAAACCACCTGTCGTCAAGAAAGTCCAAAGCTGTTCCGGGGTCTGTTATTGAACTAATATCAAAAACCAGACACAGTGTAATATTCATCAGAAAAGCTAATTCATATAGCCCACCTTTTATTCTTGTTGTTGTTGTTACATTTCAAGCATCTAGAGTCCAAGGAAAATTTTCCACCTATGAAGGAGGCGGTTTTCAAAAGTACTTTAAGGTCATCTAGACTGTCCATCAAAATCATACCCAGGGCCCCCAGAAGTAACAGTGGGTTATAAAAGGACCTCATGCATTTTTTTGATTCTGTCTCATCTAGCAAAATACATGGTATATAAGCTGGACGTGACAAAGTAAAGGAAATGAAGGTAAAGCTACATCAACACGGATGTTAAGTACCAAGCACAAAAGCTGCCCAAGTGTACGTGTGTATAAAAACGGTAAGCAAGCACCCAGCCATGAATGGTCCGCTCCTCAGACCCATGCAAACTACACCTCAGCCTCGCTCCTCGTCACCTGGGTGGAAAAGTGCAGAATGGCAGAAGGGCCACAAGTGCAGTTGGGTAGACCTGCCTTCAGTTTTCATAGCAGGCAAAATGATGGGTTCACTCAATGTCTGTTCTTTCTTTTCGTAAAACAGCGGTGAGAACTTCTGCTATGTCCTGGATGCGAAAATGCTGGAAGTCAGAGATGGAAATCCTGCCCACAAAAAGTAAAAAAAAAAAAGGGGGGGGCAAGTAAAAAATAACTTGGCAGTAATAAGTGCATGGGACAGAGAGGATGGGAGGAAATGGTATGGAGAGAATGGGTGGGAAAATGCACTTTAATTTGGTTCCACAAACATTTATTAAGTTCTCACGAGCCAGATAATAACACAATCTAGGAAAGAAGGTAGGTCACTCCTTGCAAAATAGTAGAAAATGGAGTAGGAACACATCCAACTTTAGATGGACTCAAGATTTAGCAAGTAAAGTGTGGGGCTTGAGGAGAGAGAGGGGGAGGGAGCTGAAAACCTAAGACACTGCATGACCAGTAAGTGTCTAGTTTTTTTGTGAATCTGGAGGAAAGGCTATCTTCTAACAGTAGAGAACACTGAGCCGGGGCTTCAGGGAAGAAAAGAAAATGAAACAAGTGTGAAAATGTTAAGAATGAGTAAAATCTGCGGGCTCAGCCAACAACAGGCAGGATACATTTCGGAGGCACCTGTCAGGAGTCTTCCTGAAGGCCGCCTCCTTTGTGAGCAGGAACCGTGCCCTATTCATCCTGCTGGGATGAGTATACATTTAGAACTCCTCATCCAGTCCGCATTCTTCTCAGAGCATTAACTACTGTATTGAAAAAGAGTGAAAAGGAGAAGAAAGTGAATGAAAAGAAAAAAATTAAGATATAGAGGATGCTGTGAAGGGGGGGATCAAGAGACAGAAGTAAGGCCCAGCCGAATGAGGAGGCTGGGCCCTAGCAGGGAGAGTCAATGGGAGCTGGAAGACAGAGCACGGACGTGACTGCGCGGGTCTGGAGAAATAGAAAATGAACACGTGAATGAGCAAATGAGGCAATGAATCAAAAAAAGACTCTTATACTTGAGATTTGGGCGGAGATGCTCATTTCAAAACAGAAAAGCTGGAAGATGGGGGAACAAAGGACACAGGATACTGAAGTAAAAATGAAAGAGGGTATCCTGGAGTTGCCAGAGGTAAATGTGTGCAGAAAGGCAGACGTGAAGAAAGGGAGAAAAGCACTGGGAAAAGAAGCAAGGATATAAATACATTTTATGGCACTAATTACATTTTACTCATATTCTTGTATATTACTGCATCTTTCTCAATCATTCAGTGTCTAAAGACTTTTTAAGGTCAAAAGTGGAAAAACGGTTTTTTGGAGGATTTACAATATTTAGCTTCAAAACGGTGGAATATGTATTTTTTTTTTTTTTAAATCCCTGCAACAGTGACAGGTAATTTTCTTAGAATCGAAAACTCTGATGTGGGACAGAGAAGGTTTTAGAATGAAAAACAAAGGAGGGAGAAAAACAAGGAAACAGGGTAAGTGTTGATTGGTGCTGGTTGTCAGCTTGTTGACAAGAAGGAAACAGATGAATAGTCACCAAGAATGCTAAGCAGTAAGAGGCTCTGACAAAGGAAAAGCAGAGAGATTTTTTTTCTTTCGATTCGTCCTTTTGCATTTGTGTTCCTGGATCACAATCTGCCGTGTGTGCGGACCCTGCTTAACACCTGACTTTTATCTCTGTTCCATTTGGCTCTTGGGGTTTCCACACTACTGTGCCTTGTCAGTCTTTGCTGGATCACTTGATTTTTTTTCCTTCATGAAGATTTTTCTCTGCATCATTCAGGACAGATGATTCATTGAGAATTTTCTTGCTCTTACGGTACAACTGGTCATACACTCCCCACCGTCAGTGACATCTCCCTTCATGAAGATCAGTAGTTTTCAAACTTAAATATGCATCAGGATCTCCAAGCCCCACCTGCAATCTGTGAGTCAGTGGGTCTGAAGTGAGGCCCAGGAATTTGCATTTCTAAGAAGTTGCAAGGTGATGCTGCTGCTGCAGATCTGGGGACCACGTTCTGGGAACCACTGATGTAGATCCTTCCTACTAAAAAGGATTTTCTCGAAAGACTTACTCCTATATCTAGAATGACAGCAAGTTAACTGAAGGTCCTTTGATTGGCAACAATGTTCTCTGCTCATATCATTAATTGAAAGGAATGAGTAAAATACTCCTATAATAACAAAATAGGGGCTTACTACATACCTATTTTGTAACCGGCAGAATACAACGGTTCCTAAGTATAAATTCTATACATCAAGGTATGTAAAAACCAACATTTTGCACTTCATAATACACTTCCTCATATGCAACCCTCTAATATTCCAGTTTGGCTTAAGTAAAAGGGAAAAATGTTTATATACTAGATATGAACCACTGAATATTTTAAAATTTTCTTCCGGTTACCTGTAATTATAAGAAAAGCGGATATACATGGAGAAGGTATAAACCTTCACGGAAATTTGAAAGACAATTTTGAGGGCTCCTTTATGGCAGTACTTGATTATTATTATCATAACTCATTTCAAGACAGAAGTCTCTATTTTTTCCTAATAAAATTTTAATACTAATACTTCTTACACTTTCCAGTTGTGGTAAGGCCTGCTTCTTGGTTTTAATCACCAAAATGAGCAGAATGTAATGTTTAACAAGGCAAAGGTTATAAAAGACAAAAGACAAAAATTATGTAAACCAATAAATACCTTTCTGAAGACGGATTTAGCCAAACTCTTTAAAGACTGTGTGCAAGGGGTATTCCTGAATGGGCAAAAAGAAAGAGGTCCTAAACGCTCAAATGCAGGCTCAATTTTTCTCATTGTCAGTTACCAGGAGACACTGTTCACAACCAACAGCCTAGTTGTTGTCTGTAGCCCCTACTGTGATGTTCTCGAAATGTAGTCTGTGGATCTCCTGTATCAGAATCAGTCAGGGTGTGTGGAGACAATGTATATGCATACTGCATCAGGAGTGGACATTTTAAAACTGTACTTGAAAGTCTGCACCCTAAAATTTCAGAATCGCTGAAGTTGTGGGTGATGGCAGAACAGACGTACTTCGGATACTGCAGAAAGGAGCAGTATAATGCTAGTATCTTGTATTTGGGAATGGTGTTAAATACAAATCAATGGATTGAGTTTTTGCCTTCACGTATTCTAAATTCTGTTATGCAGACCCAGGATGCATTTGAAGAGGACACTAACAGCATTAACAACAGAACTTTTGTGAAGTGTGCATTGCAATTGTATGATTGTTGCTAAAACAATCATTAACTTAACAAGAATTATAGCGTCTAATTTACTAGAAATTAGCAACCCATATGAGTAAAATTTATTAAAATACCGTCACATAATAGTATATAGTGTTAATGATTCAGATACCACATCTAAATAAAGGATTGTTAATGTATGATTTAGTGAGTACAAGGATCGACAATTTCAAATTGAGCCATTTGTAAAATTCTCAAGTTACTACTGAAAATAAGTTCACTAACCTGCTCTACAAACTTGGTTAGATTTTCTTAGCTTTATTTCTAATTAGAGAACTGTAATGAAAAAATCTGCATATAATGTTTCCAAAACCAAAAGCCACCAAGTAGAACGTACTTGAGGTTTTGCCATTGTGCCAGCTTAATCTGCCCATGTGTCTCTAATGAACAGCCTATACAAATAAGTCCTAAACTTCAACACCAGTCTTTAAAATTACCCAGAACTCTTCTTCCTTCACACCTTTTTTTTAATTGTATTACTCCTCATGAAGTCTTCTTTCTCTAGGACTTTGGGTTTATGAACTTATCTTGGTTCCCCTGCTTTGACCTTGGCTCTTTCTAAAGTAACAATTCAGGCTTAATTTCTGACCATCTTAGCCCACGTTCTCAGCATTCATTCAAGTGATCAGCATATCTATAGATTTTGCTCCATCCTTTGCAAAAAACAAACAAACAAACAAAAAAACAAAAAACCACAGTAATTTTGATATCAAAAAAGTGAGCTTTAAAAAAAAAAACAGGCATCTATATTTTACATCCTATTCAAAATACCCACATTTTGAAGATTTAATCAAACTGAACCAAATAAAAATTTATTTTATCATATATTTAAAATGCTCTTAGTTTGATATCCCATGAGGTCTGTAGATGTTAAAAATCTATCCTGGATTCAAATTAGTTAATAGTTTTACCTATCATTTATATTGTAGTTTGAAAAGATGAATGTGCAATGTTTTATTAAAAATCTACGAACTGTGTCCAAACAGATATAAGGAAATGTTGAAATAGGTTCCATGTAGGAGAATGTATGGCTTTTATTTTCCAAATAGCAACCTCAATAAATTAAAGTGCTCAATATTGTACCAGCCAGGTGTCAGAAATGAATAGTGAACCTGTCAGCAGAAATGTTTTCAATTTCTTAAGCACCATCTTGGTCCCTGACAGAATTGATTGGCTTTTTGACACAAAGTTGTAGTGGCAGAGATTAAAAAAAAGAAGAAAATTCTTCTTTAACAAACTACCGGAGTGACAAACTGTATCCAAATGTAATTTAATACACCAACCCTTCCATTTTAGAGTGAAGCTAAGATAAATACCAACACTATTATTCTTGGCACTTTAAATAATAATGATAGTAACAGTAATAATATTGAAGTGAATTTCCAAAAGAAAAGTATTTAAAAGTTAGTTAAATGTTTAAGGTTTTTTTAAACCACACATCTTTCTCCTGGATTTGCAACATTAATTAATTAAACATTCTGTACCTATTCTTCATTTTTTTATCATAAAAGAAATGCAAGTTATTTGAATAGGTGCAGAATGTTTAAATCTCAAGATAAATATTAAAATAGTATTAAATATAAATATGGTTGTGTATTTATATACAGTTTTTATATTAATTGTCTGCAAAGTTCTAGAAAGCACTAGAAGAGTAATTTTGTATACATGTATATTCACAGGTATATATTTATGATCATACATATGTATATATGCACACACTTAAATGGAAAATTATTTACAACAGTCATGTTAAACATAAAGTTAATGATGTATCTCTTTTGTTGTTGTTATTTTTATGATTTCCTTACTTACATTTAAATTATGAATCCATTTTAGAGTTATTTGCTGTGTGATTATAAGTGAACTGAAATGCCACCCTAATAATGCTTGCTCAATAAGTTATTATTTGGAAACTAGCAGTAAGTTACTGTCTGAATATACCTATTTAATGAATATGCATGTCTATGTAAATTTTATTAAATCCACACTTTAGCAATTACTTTAGAACCAAGGCTTAAGCAAAGCAATTAGAAAAGTCTGAAATTCTAGGCCATATTAGATAAAATATTGTTTTCAGATTATCAAAAATTTCATTTTACAAAAAGATTCAAACCCAGCTTCCTTTAAATATAAGACTGCCAATAGTATATAGTACTTTATTATACCACCACCTATTCACAGGAATTTAAATTAGAATGACAGAAGGAAGAGATGTAATTTAGCACAAATATATTAATACATTTTATCTACTATGAAAAATAATACATCTATACTACAGTCTTAAGACAATGATACTTTTAAAAATCAAATACAAAAACAAAGTCAAATACATCACTCTAATCTAAATCCTCATCATCCTTCATTCTCCCAAATTTTGGCCAAAAACATATGTGTGCACTGAGGGTCTGTTTCATTTTCACCAGTTGGCATAGTCGGTATGAAAACAAAGTAACAATAGGTACAGAGATATGTGCACAATATCTCCATCTCAGACACCACTGTTCATAATGTATTATAAATGAGGTATCGACCTTACCACTAAATCGAGAGCAATTGCTACAGTGAGCAGGGGAGAGGAGTTAAGGGTAGTAATGCTCTGGCTGGAGGAGATTTAACCAATCTTGGGCTTCACACTCCACTAGTTTTGCTTAGTTTCTCATTTTTCCTTGGGAAACTTGATAAACTCAGTTTCTATAAACATTCTTGTAGCACCTTTGGAAACACTGTACTAGGGTTTGATCTCTTTCTTCCACATTGAAAATAAAAATACTCCCCCACCTATACCACCCCAAATGCATGTCTCGTATATTTACCATGAAGTATCCTTTTGGAAGAAAAGGAAAGCTGTGAATGTTTATTTTTCTACATTTTATTACATTAAAAATGCCCATCATTGGTATCTGAATCTAGTACAAATGTTCAAACATTGCACCCACTTTAAACTCAGTGGTTGTGGGGCGCCGAAGTGGTTCAGTTGGTTAAGGTCTGCCTTTGGCTCAGGTCATGATCCCAGGGTCCTGGCACCTAGCTCCATGTTGGGCCCCCTGCCCAGCAGGGGAGTCTGCTTCTCCCCCTCCCCCTGCTCATGCGCTCTCTCACTCACTCTCTCTTTTTCAAATAAATAAATAAAATCTAAAAAAGAAATTAATTAATAAACTCAGTGGTTGAGAATCAGTTGGTCTAAAAAACACAATAGACCAGAAAGACATCATTATAAGGAAGAAGTGTTCTGAATTTCAGAAATATAAAAGACAAGGACAGGGACTAGTTTTAATCAATATTTTTCATGACAAATTCTAAGCTAAAAATGAACAATAAATCTAGGAGTGTACAAATAATGGCATCACATCTTAACATCATATATAGCTCAGATTACTTGAAAACAAAAGACTGATATTTCTAGACAATATTCTCTATTTATTGACTCTATAAAGTTGTTAACAATAACATATAGGTATGTGTTTGGCAATTATTCATCAAATTCAACCTTATAAATTATGATCACTCAGCATCCCATGAGAGAGCATTGAGTCCAGTCAGCCCTCACTTCGTCACCCATGTAATGCAATCTTAATCAATCCACTTTCCACTTTTAGATTAACTGTAATTTGAAAATTACTTGTGGGGCTCTGATAGCCTTCAAAAGTCTTTGAGATAGTCACCTACAAGGTTAAACTGGAAATTCATCATTATTCTGAAGACATATTTTGAAAAGAGAGGAGGCAAAGAAACACGTTTATTGACCACTTTCTATGTCACAATTTCATCTATTCTCCTATATTTTTTATTTAAAACCCACATGAATGCAGCTTTTGTTGGGCCAGCACTGATGGATTTAGCAAGACTTTATGGAGAAGATAAGACTTGAGGTTAGCCATGGAGGATGCAAAGAATTAAGACATTTTAGAAAGAGGAAGAGAGAAAGGTCTTGATTAAGCAAAAGCATGGTGACTCTGCATGACATGTTCTAGTGAACCAATTTGCTAGGACTCAGTAGTTGGTATAATGTCATTATGAGACATAAAGATGGAAAAATAAGTTAAAATTAGTCTGGGCAGGCAAATAGTAAAGGTGGTAGAGGCAATTCAAGACAATTGAAGGATTGAGAAGCAGGGAATAACTTACATGGAATATCATGATAGGCTGAGGCATAAATCCCTGTTAATGGGCTCTTGATAAGTGGAATAGTAGGTTATAAGGAACTGAGCAAACGAAGTAGAACCAAAAGGACAGACACAAAAGAATTAACAAAGGAAAAAACTACTATAATTGTATTACTATGTGAGGGAAGAATATAAGAAAATTTGGCAATTACTTGAAGAGGCTTTAGCTATTTAAGAGAGGATGGCACTATGGTTTGATGATAAGTCAGAAGAAGCTGTATACAAAACCGACAGTTACTATGCAGCTTGGCAACTTGGACAAGGCACTGTTGTGGAATGTGCCTATCAGGCAAAACAGCTGACATATAGGTCGTGGGAGCTCCCTCATGACGTTTTGCATCCTGACACAGTATGCCAAGATGGTACGATGCCTCCAAAAGAAGGAAAATACTAGAAAACTGTATTTGTATCCACATTTCATGCTTTCATGAATTGAGTTAGCTCTGTGAGATTTCACTGTTATGTAATGTACCATATTTATGATAATATCATCCTTTATTATCACAAGAAATAAAAGGAGGCTTGACATTCAATCACTCAAAACTGCTACACTAAATTTCTTCCCCAAACCTCTAGGAGGAGTCAGATAAACAACAAAGACATCACCCGTTAGGCAGGTATTCAGCATTCCAATTGACTCAGCCAGGAACAATACAATAAGAAGACAGGAAATTGAAATTTCATGCAAGTTTCCTAAACTGATATATTTCAATATGATTTCAGAATTTAAAGTGGACTTCATACTGTAAATTATTTATTTGATGTACTCAGATTTTACAATGATACAAGCTGCAGTAATAAAAAAATATTATTCTTCATGACGCTTGAATTTGCTGTTAGCTGAGCTGTATGTATAAGTTCAATGGGTAAGATACCTTAAGACCTTAGAAAATATCCTACCTAGCAACATTTGAGCAATGGTATAAAAATAGCTGAACACCACAAAACAGCCACGTGTCTACCTGAAAAAGTGAGCACTGGAAACAAACAAACAAACAAACAAACAAACCAGTATTAAGGTTCAACGTCAAGCAATATTTGAGAAAGCTGTGAAGCAATAAGTCACAGGTCACCCAACTTTCAGAATGGCTTGAGTTTCAGTGGCCACTACTGAACAAAATGTTGTCTCTACACTTGGAACCCTTATTGATAATCTTGCACCTGAAACACATGACCTCAAGACCTCAAATCACCAAATCTAAATTAAATCTAAGAACTAACTCTTGCCTTGTCATCTCATATACAATCAGTTTTCTTCCCCGGTCGAGAGAGGAAATAAAGGAGGAGCAACTTTTACTTTTATCACCATTGGAGTGAAATCCTAGCCTCTGAAGGAAACCCATGTATTGTCACAGCTTGATCAAGATTGATAAACCAATGAAAATCTGATGCACTTACACCTCTTATACTACAGAGATTCAACCTCTGTTATTTCTGGCTCCCCACCCTTAACTTTTCCCCACAGGGCTTCTTTTTCAATCTCCATTATCAATAAAGGCTGGATGCCCAAAATCCAATGGGTTTATTATTTACAGCATTATGCCTCATTATCAAAGTATTATAATGATTGTTGTTATCCTAGGATTCACTCTCCCAGAAAATGGGGGACGTCTGCTCAATAGTGGTTTTCCTTTTGAGACTGTTGGATAATCCATCACTTTCGGACATTCTTTTGGACTCTCTATGCCAGTTCATTGAGTGTGACCACTGGTGTTTATCATTCCATTAGTCTTTCCTCTTCTTGGTACGGTTTGTACATTTCCTGAACTATCTCACATATTCCCTGTCTACTTACATAGAGAAACTCTAAAGATATTTCTGTGCCAAATAGAGAAATAAACTACTCATAATATTTCTTAAAAAATGATACTGTTGAGAAGCAAATAGCAATGAACTTTTAAAATAACTCAGAAAGAGCCCTCTTGTTTCACAGTATTGGCAGATTCTACCAGTAACCTCTAGTAATAGTTATTATTACATAACCATATAGGTTTATTATCTGTGTCAAAGGTGAAAATCAAGTAGAGTGGTTGTTATATATGTCTTTTTACCCATGTTAGTGAACATAAATAATACTTTTAAACAATGGAGGGAGGCATGGAAAGTAAGGGAGAAAGCAAAATGGGTCATTTTATATTCCTCAAAGTTTTCAGTACTCTTAATCACCATCTTACTTTCTTTTCCCAGTATGTCACCCATTACACATGCAAAATCCAGAAAAATAAAAATATTCCAGAATACTAAGCAAACTTTCTATCTTGACCATTCCTCCACACACACACTTGTGTACTTTATTTGATTTGCCACACCAAATCTCTTTTCGCAAAACCAAGTCCACTTTCCAAGGTAAAATTGTTTTCTATTATATATGCCATAAATAAGAATTAATGCAAAATTACAAAGGTTGAGTTTGTCATGAGATATATTTCATTTTTGCTCTAGAAGAAACTATGTAAATATCATCTTTATCTATAACAACATGCAGAAGTAACACCCTGTACAAAAATACCTCCAGTATGACAATAAAACTTAAAATGATACTGTTTTACTAAGTGGTCAGGCTATGCCCCAGGAGAGAATATAATATGAGCGTGGCCAAGGTTAAAAGGCAGGTAAGTGCCACCCAGGGAAGAGACCAGTGCATGCTTTGAGATCCCTGAGAAAAGACAACATGCACACCAGGTTCAAGTGGTACAGTGTTTATTAAGAGCAAGAGAAGACAGGACACAAGATCCGGCTCCTTGCAATGTGTTGGTTCCCCATGGCTGGCTTCACTCTGCAGCCAACATGGTCAGTGCAGCTGTATATACCCCACTTCATGCTACAGCAGAAGAATCCCAACCCTGACCCTGTGGTCCATGAAATACAAAAAAGCTGGGGGCATGCCCAAGGTCGATAGCAGCATATATAGCTAAGCCATTCTAAGAAAAGTTTGCATGTGCCAGATACAGAGGGAACAGGGATGTGTGTACTGGCTGTGCTCTGAGCTTTTTGCATGCAGTGTGATTTGTGAGCTTGCCAGCATGTCCTTTATTGAGTGCAAAGTTCTTCTTGGGCACACAGAAGAGGTGTCCAGCTGAGCTTGGATCCTTCCCACGCTGATATAAACCATTTTTGAAAAAGAAAAAAAAAAAAAAAGACTGCAAGCAAGTACTATAATCAATTATAATACTTATATTTTATAAGCAATTCAGAGATTAAAAGTCCCTTTGCTTATATAATCACAGTTGATCTTCTCCACAACCCACAGAATAGGCTGGCCATGTTCAATAATCCTCATTTTCAAATGAAGAATAAACTGTAATTTAAAGAGATTTAGGAATCTACCAAAAAGCCCACTATAAATGAGTGGTGGAATTACTTAACATTATATTCTGGTCAATTTGGCATGCATTTAAAATCTTTTTCAACTACCATGTTTTACTAAAGGTTTAAAAGATTGGAAATGATAATGCTTTGCTATCTCTGTGAAAATGCTGATTAGTCCTTATTGGCAATTATAACCATGAAGATATATTTAAAGGTCTTTGCATTGATATCAGACCTTTTTATAAAAAGGATTCTATGATTGGGGTTTTATTTTTATATTTAATTTATGGAATATACTGATTGGACTTAAGGTTTAATAGTAAACTTCAGTTCTTCAGTATTATTTATAGATGGACATGAAAAGAGTTTTAAAGATAAATTGCTACAGATATGGATGTGCTCCATTAAAAAATTATATAAGAATTTGTTACAGGCTGGTTCTTTATAGAACACTGAGTATATAGGTATTTATCTCATCACTTATCATTTAGTATGATATTTCAATATCTATATCATTAACTGAAAACTGAATTATGACCAGTTCATATGTATGGTGTGCCTACTGCAGGTAAAGCCCTCTGCTCACCTACTACAGGGACACAAGGATTATTCAAACATCAAACCTACATTCTTTGTTTTTTAATTAAAAATTTTTTTAATTTAAATTCAATTAATTAATATGTAGCATATTATTAGTTTCAGAGGTAGAGTTTAGTGATTCATCAATTGCATATAAAACCCAGTGCCTATTACATCAAGTGCCCTCCTTAATGTCCACCACCCAGTCACCCTATCCCCCCACCCATCTCCCCACCAGCAACCCTCAATTGTTTCTCATAGTTAAGAGTCTCTTATGGTTTGTCTCCCTCTCTGATTTTGTCTTATTTTTCCCTCCCTTCCTCTATGATTATCTGTTTTGTTTCTCAAATTCCACATGACTGTAATCCTATGATAACTGTCTCTCTGATCGACTTATTTCGCTTAGCGTAATACCCTCTAGTTCCATCCACATCGTTGTAAATGGTAAGATTTCAATTTTTGATGGCTGAGTAATATTCCATTGTGTGTATATACCACATCTTCCTTATCCATTTGATCCCATTTTCAAGGAGCTTTTACTACTATAAGAAAGATGAGATATGGGTAATATGATTATATTATGATGCAGAAAGTCATATCATAAAACCTTTATAGAAAAATAACAGTAGGGGTTAGAGGGACAGTAATATTTTCAGTAAGGGAATCTGGGAAGGCTTCCTGGAATAAGACTTTGAGAAAAATCTTTTAGAATAAATGAAATGTGAACATATTAAGTAGGATAGAAATATTTTATATCCTGGGTGAATAAAAAAATAATTTGTGAAGCCAGAAAGTTGAGTTCAGCCTATATATTAAAAAGAAGTGGTTTCATAGAAGATAAGTTAAGAACAGAAGGAACCAGTTCATAGAAGGCTTTGAACAACAGACAAAAAAGTTTGCATTTAGGTAATTAATATGGTTAAACCCATCAGGTTCTATCAATTGCTTTAGTTTTCTGGCAAATCATAAGCCCTAAGATCTTCATCAGTAAAATTTGTCTTATTGAGTTCTACCTATGCATGAAGATATTCAATGAAATTAAAGGTAGTAGTGTCCATTAAAAATATAAAGAAATAAACTTATTCCTAAAATATTGCCTCAGTATAACTTCATGTTTCATATCATATAGAAGAAACAATATAAAAATTAATTAAAAAGCATCAGAAAAAAACCTGGCTAAATGTATGTGTATGAATGTCAATATGACTTAAAACTTATATTAAGTGTACTGAAATTTTTGTCTTAAAAAATCAATTACTGTTTCTAGCAATAATAAGAGTTAATCTTTTCTGAATATATATGTCAGGTGTTATATAAAATTTGAGTTTACATACACTATCTTTGATCATCATAGCAACTCTGTAATTTGGGAATTGCTAATACTACTTTATAGAAAATGAAATTAAGATTCAGAAATGCCCAAGATCACATAGTAAAAATAAGTTTTGGACATGGGATGATTTCCTAGGTCAGCCAAGCTGCAAAACTAGTAGTGTCACTTCTTTCTCCATCTTAAACACCAAACTAGTATCTCTAAAAGTAAACCTGATCTCTGAAGATATTAATACATTTGGGTTTTCCAGATACTAACTCAACTTTTCTAGGATAAAAAATAAGTGAATTGTTTTCTATTTTCTTCTTTTACCTGATCACAGAAATAAATGATATTTTTAAGGAAAAGCAACAAGCCCAATGGATACTAAAGCAAAGACAAGACAGAAATACTGATTCCACAGGAATTCATTCTATTCACACCTTTATAGAAACTCTATTGGTGCCAATACCGATGTTTAAAAATGTCAAGTCAATTTCAAGTATAATCAGTTCTTGTGAATCCCAAGTCACACAGAACTTGAAGGGTGATACAGAACACATAAAATTTAATTTTCCTATATTTAAAAAAAGAAAAACAACTGCTGATGCAGAACCTCAAATACAATTCCTAGAAACCAGTTGGGAAGATGATCTGATAATCAAAGGGGTAACACTGGTGAGCAAAGGACATTTCTCATGGAATTGAATTTGCTTTAGGGATTCCTAATGGTCATTAAGGTAAAAAAGGCTTCATATAATTTCACCCAGTCAGACTCATGCCTTTCCTCTCTGGGCTCCTAAGCCTATTCATGATGGTATTTGGAGGTGGGGCCTTTGGAAACTGATTAGGTTATGAGGGTAGATCCTGCATAAATGGACTAGGAATAGACACCAAAGAGCTTTCTCCACCTCTTCCATCTTGTGAGGACACAGCAAGAGGAGAACTAGAGACCACTGGACACTGAATCTTCTAGTACCTTGATTTTGTATTTCCTAACCTACAGAATTGTGAGAAATAAATTTCTATTGTTAATTAGCCATTCAATCTATGTTATTTTTGTTTATAGCAACCCCAATGGACTAAGACAAACTACAATCAGGATGGCTACATTGTTTAAATTGCAACTGGAGGATCCCAAAAGACTTTGACTTAACTACTTACTCATGGTTGTGATTTAAATATTGAAGACCTCCCTCAACCATCATTTTTGATGCAAAAATTGAATAATAATACTCTTGTTTATAATATATTTTCCTACAATGGAGGAGAGAGATTTAGAATTTTATTTTAGGTAACTTAAAGTTTCATTTTAAACAGTCTCAATGTTTTAGGAAAGGTCTTTTGTTTAAACCCTAAGGCATGATGGAAAATTTGTATTTTAAAAATTATGCTACATTTCTTATTAAAATTGGCAACTACCTTATTATTGAAGTTAATGTAAATATTTCACTGAACTTCATCTTACTGCTTAATCTTTTCAGGTCCTTTCAAGTAAAATAGTGAGATTTTTATTCTTTTTCCACCCATATTTATCGTTCAAATATGATTTTAGAAGTAATCTCTAAAGTACTTTAATAAATTTTTAACCTCTCATACATTTGTTTTAATCAATTTTGATATGATATTTCTATGTCTCCCACTGAGGTTTCACTAAAATGCTCATAGTTAATCTAGAAAGATTCGATTCCACTTAAAAGGAAATAATAGTTCCATCCAACTCAGATGAAGAATGAAGCACTTACTATGACCTAGAAGTCTTTCACATAATATCAGAGCCTATTTTTTTTTTTAGATTTGTTATCCAGAGGATCAAAACATTTCTTTTTTTTTTTTTCTATTAGCATGTTGTTATACACCTAGATAGATTAACATCCCCAAGGAGAGTTTGTCAATTGTCATTGCCTTCACCTACTCAAAGCCCCAAGTTTAATTTAATTTCAGAGTGTTGATTAGTATGAGAAGGAAGAGAAAAAGATGTTGATTATAAGCACATGATCAAAATAAAACACCAGGGCAATAGGATGTTAAATGAATTTAAATGATACATAATAGTTCCTCAATTATGCTGCTTTTCTTGTCCTTTCTTTTCACTTTCAGAAGTGAAGATGAGTTTTTTGGGCAATGAGTAGACAAGTTTCTTCTTTTTCTCCAGCTTTATTGAGATATACATAACACCTAACATTGTATAAATGTTTTTCAAAGTGTACAGCATGTTGATCTGATACAGTTTAAATGGCAAAATGAATTACCAGACAAGGTTCTTTTTGATAGATAGGAGCAAACTGTGGCTTAAGAGCTCATCTTATTTTTATAGGTTAAATCCTTATTTATTTCAATTATATTAATCAATTACATACAAATGCATTAATAGACCACAATTTTTTACCTGTTAAATTATTTTATTAATCATATTCATCAATTATAATTTATATATTACTTTTCTAATGATTTTAAAAGTTAAGAAAGAGATGAAAATAACTGGGGGACATTAGAAACTGACCACCCAAAAGCCATCCAATCTTCTCCCTCATCATCTTCCTCTACTCTAGAGGCAAGATTTAGAAATGTGATCTAGCTCTGGCAGTGCTATGTAATTAAAAATCATGGGATATATGTGAGGGGAGGGCTTGGGCAGTTGTTTCTTAAAGTATATCCTCTTTAATCCTTTGCTAGTTAGCTTCTTGCATCTTCCCCTTTCTAATCCAACCTGAAAAAGAGAATTGAAACCTGAAGATACAGAAGTCAGCTTCCAATCATAATGGCCATAATGTTGACCATATACTCATAAGCCGCATCTTTTTTTCTCTCTCCTTTCATCATTAATAGAACATACTAGAATTAAATCAAAATTGGGGTCCTTGGTTGATGAATGTGATAACAAACTTTCTGAGGGTGTATGAACCATTAACATACATAGATGAAGAGCAGAGCACCATTTTAAGTAGTAGAAGGGAAAAAGAAGTTTTCTTGCCCCACCATCAGAGAAATGGCTAATCAGGAGATGGAAGGAGCCTGGTTCCTTCTAATATCATTGAGCCATCATGCCAGTCCTAGACTGCTTAAAATGAATTAAAGTTTCTTTAAGGCCCCATTGACTGTTTTTCTAATGTTTGTAGATGTAGACATTCCCTTGGTATTCCAGATTGCCAAATTCAAAAAGAAAAAAAAAATTCAAACTGTTGAATTATGTTTATTTACCATTGATTGTATCACTTAACTGCTTTAGAATAAAAATCCCCTAAACTGAGTTTCAACAAAGGAAGTCAATCACATGTTTGCAAAAACATGGATATATTAGACCCAAACCTGTCTAACGTCATAAAGTATGTTTGCCCCTTTGATGCTTCCCTGGGTACTGATTTCATTTTTCACTCAACCTGCTTCACACTTAAAAGTTTTATGATTCAAACATTAACAGAGAAAAGATCTAAAAAAAATATAAAGCTATTTCTTACCACTACAGAATTTTTGAATCTTATAATATTCACAGACACTCAATCCAGTAGGCAGGACAAAGAACTTTCAAGAAAGAAAAAGTTAACAACTCCTGAATGGCCCCTACTGTGACATATGTTTGGACCACCTTAAGAGCTCATTTGCTTTTGTTGTTCTTTCTCCTTTGAGAAAATTCTAATAACCCAGAAGCATAATTTTTTAGATAATAAAAAAGAAAGCAGTAAAAGCAGGTGTTAAGTATTATGACAATAGACACAGAAAATGGTATCACATGACCAGTCAAACCCTTCACGTGCAGTAACACACCAGGCTATGTATAGCTGGAACTGGAATTACTGTTAAAGACATAAGAAACTCAAGAAGGGGATTACAACGGGAAGAAAACAAAGAACTAAATAGTCAGAGATTGTGACATAAGCTCATTTCCAGCTTTACTTTACAAGTTTTTTTCCTATTGATAAATTCCATCTCATATTAGGAAATATTGACTCCAAGACCTTTCCTCCCTTCTTAGACATTTTCAAGATGTATCTTTGTATTTTGGTTAATATTTGTTTCATATCATTCACTTTAATTCTCCTTGGAGGGGCGCCCGGGTGGCTCAGTCATTGAGCGTCTGCCTTCAGCTTGGGGCGTGATCCCAGGGTCCTGGGATCGAGCCCTGCATCAGGCTCCCAGCGGAGCAGGGAGCCTGTTTCTTCCTCTCCCACTCCCCCTGCTTGTGTTCCCTCTCTCGCTAGCTGTCTCTCTGTCAAATAAATAAATAAATAAATAAATAAATAAATAAATAAATAAATAAAATCTTTAAAAAAGAATTCTCCTTGGAGAATTAGATTTTTAAAAACTTAGATTTTAAAAACTTAGACTTAGATTTTAAAAAACATTACAATTCTTTATTGCTTAAAGCAATATCTTCCAGATGTTTTCGAAAAGTTTGATTTTTTTTTCTATTTTGTCTATTGTATGTCTCTTTTTGTCGTCAATAGCATGGTTGTAGTTTTAATTTCCATGCCCAGTAATTTTTGTTTGGATGTTAGACATTGTATATTTAAAAAAAAAATTGGTAGAGGCTCCAGATGATGGTATTTTTAACTAAAGAAATTTTGCTCTTTCTTCTGCTGGGTAGATGGGGTGGATGTAGGCTGATAATCTTAATGCAGTCTTGGAGAGAATGATGTCAAGGTGAGGTGGCTACTTTGGTAAGACCCAGACTACCTCTGGTTTCCTTTGTTCTTACAGGATGCTCTTTCATGACTCTGCTTGGAAATCTTTGTGAATCTTTGTCTCTTCAGTACTAAAAGGCTGCAAACATTTTACCTTTTTGTAAGACTTTTTGATGTAGCTGTTTAGCTCCTGCCTTGCACAGCTTCAGATTTTGACAAATGTCTTAAGGGAGATTGCATGTTGTCTTAAGGTTCCTTAAGTCCCTGATTTTGTAACATCAGCCCTGCTCCATTGTCAAAAGCTCTGTGTGTGTGTGTGTGTGTGTGTGTGTGTGTGTGTGTGTGTTTCTGTCCCACAGCAGTGGTCTTCCTTCCATGGTAACCCTCGGGATAAGGAGGTTGAGGAGATCATCAAAGCCAATTTGCCACTTCCTCAAGTGCTTTCAACTCTCACCTGGTGTTCTCATGTACCTCTCCTTGCCTCCACCCTTAGTAAGTCTTTCTTTTCCAAATATACACAAATACAAGTAACTTATGGTAATTTTACAAAGTTTTTGCTCAATGCTTGTATAACTTAAGAATTCAGGAAATGTCAGAGTTGGAAACTGTACATGTGTTTGAAACTTCCCATGTTCCACTTGTGTTACTCCACCCAATGAGGCTGTAAAAAGTTCTGCTAGATTCTTCCTTTCTAGCAGTAACCTTCTGTCTGAGCCTCACCCATATTTGCAATTTGTAGCCTCTGTGTAGATCCAGTAACTGTCCCCAGGGATCACTGCAGATCCGAAGCTCACTTTTGCAAGGTTCTCCCTGTTCTGATTTTACTCCTTTTGGTTCTCATTGCTTCCATTGCTCTCCACTGCCTTTAAATATATATATTTTTTGTAATTAATTGGCTTCTCTGTTTGTTTTAATGAGAGTTTTGGCCTACAATAAACTATTTTATCCCTCTTGGAAATGGAAGGCTCCTGTTGTTTCGAATTTCATTATGCAATTGAAACCCTCATTGCTTATAGAGTATTTTAAGACTAGCAAAAGACACGCGGAGACTCCTCCACCCAGCTTAAGAAGTAAATGTTTGCAAATCAACCTTCTTCCCAACTTAATAAATTACTGCAAGTACAATAGATGGTCCATGTATATAATTCCTTTCACAAAATTATTCATTACCATGAATTTAATATTTATCATTCCTATATACATCTACATGTCTCTTATTTACACTCACAACCACATCCACACTCCCCAAACCCCCAAACATATGCATTCAAATTCATAATTTACTTAGTATTTTTGTAAGTTTCTAAACTTTACATAGTTGGTATCATACATTGATTTATCTTGTGTAATTTGCTTTCTAAAAAAATCCACATTCTTACTTTGA
The DNA here is from genome assembly GCF_017311325.1 of Ursus maritimus. Lineage (NCBI taxonomy): Eukaryota > Metazoa > Chordata > Mammalia > Carnivora > Ursidae > Ursus > Ursus maritimus. The sequence continues at coordinate 62,667,322 of NW_024423343.1, forward strand.
AATTTAATTGTGTTGATACATGTAGTTTTTGTTATATGCTTTCACTGAGCATTCAAATTTTTTTGTTCTTTTGCCATTGCAATCAATATAGCTATGAAAATTCTTATGCAGTTTCTCCTTTCACATATGTAAGAATTTCTCTGGAGTTTATACCTAAAAGGATAATTGCTGGTCAGAGTTTATGTACATCTACAAATTGCACAAATTGCTCTCTAAGGTGACAATATTAATTTAAATGCCATCCACATTTTATAAGAGTTCTGTTCCTCTACATCCTCACTAATACATTATTTGGCCTTTATAGTTCTGCCAACCTGGTGGCATGAACAGGTATCTCATTTTGCTACTTTTTAATTTTACATTTTCTTATTTATTGAAGGAACTTTTATATATTCTCAGCATTAATTTTTTTTATTATATGTATTGCAAAATCTTTTTTCAATCTGTGGGGTTTTTTGTTTTTTACTTTATTGGGTTTTTTAATGTACAGACATTTAAAACTTCAATGTATTCACTTAAATGCTTACTTCATACATTTTGGGTTTTAATTCATCTATAATATCTGAAAAAGGTACAAAGTAACTATCCAATTTTACTTTTTTCGTATGTGTACTCAATGCATTCAGCATTCCTTCTCTGATTTGCAATGCTACTTTTATCAGCTACTAATTTTCAGGTATGCATGTGTTATTTTTTGACTGTCTATTCAATTCCATTCATATTTGTTCTTTCACCATATACTTGTTTTCAAAATTAGTCACCTATTCTTGGCATTTTTCCTCTTTGTATAAATTTTTAGTTTTAGTTTTCTTAATCTAGATAGGTGAGGCTCTGCTCTATAAGCAAAAAAAATCACCACAAAATTTTAGTGGCTTAAAAAAATGTGGCTCACCTTCAGGTGGTGAAGTGGGGATCTAGGCTACTTCATCTGTAGTTTCATGGCCATCTCAGTGGCTTTAAGGCCACCTGGATGCATATGATTTCCTCTCATGTTCCATGGACTAGTATTAGTCACATGGCTAAACTAACTGTATGGAAAGCAGGGAAATGTAAAGGTGCCCAGTTTCTGTTATGTGCATAAACATTGCAAATCTATTATAATTTTAATTATATTTCATTGAGTTCATAGATGAATTTTAAGATAATTGATTTTTTTTTAAGTTAAAACTTTAATTATTTAGAGTGGTTTATAGGTATACAGCAAAACTGAGGGAAAAGTATAGAGATTACCCACATACTCCTTGCCCCTACACATTCATAGTTTTCCTTATGATAATTAAGACTATCGACATCTCCTACCAGAGAAGTACTTTTGTTACAATTAATGAACCCACATTGGCACATCATAATCATCCAAAATCCATAGTTCACACTATAGTTCACTCTTGGTGTTGTACATTCTATGGGTTTGCACAAATATATTACATATATTAATCATTATTGTATAATACAGAATATTTTAACTGCTCTAAAAGTCCTCTGTATTCTATCAGGTGTAAGTTCTGCATCTAGATTCATTTTTTTGTCTATGGATGTCCATTTGTTCCAGTACCACTTGTTGAAAATGTTTGCTCCATTGTGTTGCCTTTGTTTGTTTGGGTATTTTTTTTGGTCAAAGATCAGTTGACCATATTTCTGGGCTTTCAAATTTGTTCCCTTGACCTATTTGTCTACTCTTTTGCTAACGCCACACTGTCTTGATTTTTGCAGCTTCATAATAAATCTCAAAGTCAGGTAGTGTCAGTCTTCCCAACTTTCTCTTCTTCAATATTATATTGACTATTCTAAGTCTTTTGCCTCTCCATATAAACTTTAGAATCAGTTGTTGATATCCACAAAATATCTTGTTGGTATTTTGATTTGAATTGCATTGAATCTATAGATCAATTTTGATAGAACTGAACCTTTACAATATTGAGTCTTTCTAACCATGGACATGGAATATTTCTCCATTTATTTAGTTCTTCTTTGATTTCATTCAACAGCATTTTGGAGGTTTCCTCATATATGAAACTATTCCTCACATATTTTGTAGATTTATACCTAAGAATTTCATTTTGGGGATGCTAATATAAATGATAATATGTTTTTAATTTCAAATTCTACTTGCACATGGCTGGTATATAGGAAAGCAATTGATTTTGTATGTTAACCCTGTATTCTACAACCTTGCTATAATCATTTACTAGTTCCAGGAGTTTTTTGGCCAATTCTTTTGGATTTTTAAATAGATGATCACGTTATCCACAAATACAGTTTTATTTCTTCCTTCCCAATCTGTGCACTTTTTGTTTCCTTTTCTTGTCTTATTGCATTAGCTAGAATTCCAATATAATGTTGGAAAGGAGGGGTTAAAGGAAACATAATTGATATCTTTCCATTATTGAATATTTATACTTATAAATGCAGTATGTACCTTCTAATTTATTTAGATTCTCTTTAGAGAACTTCCCACTTATAGAGAAGTAGAACTGGCCACAGTGCTATAGAGCCATGTGAGAGTAAGATAGACTTAATTTTACATATTGGTTCATTCCCTCCATAAACTTTGATAATCCATCTAGTATCTGGCTGACTCTGTGTGACAAGACCGAAAACTAAGATGACTAAAAGCCTATTTACTCTAGCACAGCACTTTTCACGACTCCTATGTACTTTCCTTGCGATCTAAGAAATAATAGATTCTGTCTGCTGTGTATAACCATGTTGGCCTTAGTCGTTTTTCCTAAAATGAAAAATTAGGTTACTTCCTTCAAAAATATTGAAAATATGCAATTTTATCACCTTTTCAGTTCCTAACATTCAGTGTTTCTCTTATTCATGTAGGAAAATGCAACAAGAGTTGTTAACCCATTGTCTACTTTGATTTCAGAGTTTTTCCCATATGGCAGTGAAAAGAAGGCAGTATGCACTTGAGAAGACTCCTCTAATTGGTTTCTTGGAATCCAGAGAATTGGTCCAATGAGGGTAATAACATTTATTATTCTTTATTAGTAGTAACTTGAGAAAATAAATGCGTGTGAATGATTGCTTCTATTAACAGACTACTTTTCATGCTTTTTACATAGTAAGTGCTAAAAAGCCATCAAATAGAAAGGTGTATTTAGTTTTACATGGCTGTAAGTACCTAAAGTTCAGAATTTAAATACAGATATCCCATGCAGCAACTGAGCACTAACAAAATTGTCTCTAGGAATAAATGACTCAAAGACAGAACATTTGAAACTAAAGGAGGTGCATTCTTTGTTATTTTTTAAATTGTTAGGATGACAGTTAGCAAATGAATACTCAAGTCTATTTCAGCAGCCTGAAAGAATTAATTATATACCCCAAATGCTAAAGTTATTGCTAGATAATAAATTATACAGGAAACCCAGCTGGTCAGATGCTTCTTCACAAAGCAAATGTATTTTGGGAAAAGTTTTATTGTGGTGTGTGTGAGTGTATGCATGTGTGCATATGTGTGGTGAGCGACTGAGCATGTGTGTGTGTGCTTGATGAGCGCAGTAAAGAAATGGATGATAGATGGATACTCTTTCTCCAGAAAAAAATTTTATATACTCCAAACCTCACAGCAGATTACCTATATTCCCTGGTAAGCACCTGCATTATAGGAAGCCACAAAAGTGATATCCTTTGACTTTCCTGTAGTGGAGTGTGTTTTTCAATGAAAATTAAAGGACAGGTTCACCTCTAACTATAGTTTTGAAGTAGCCCTCATGTAATACTAGTATTATTCAACATTCTGATCCTGCTCTAACCAGCCCTAGCTTTTCTACATCCTAAATCCTACCCATTGGAAAGGGAGAGCAAAGTAAGTAGGGAGGTAAACCTTGGACAGCTAGAGAAGAGTTATGAAAGTTCTGTCTTCCCACCTAGCCCTAGTGGATGAGGAAGGAATTTCCAGGTAGATTCTAAGTTCAATCATGGCTACAAGCTGAGGTTCCAATCAGCTGGGCCAAATTCAGGACAAATTTCAAGATATGGACCCTTGAGGAAAAGGTTTAGAACTTTTAAAATGATTGTAAGACATTTATTGATTTAAGAAAAACTAAAATTACTACATAGCCTATATCCATCATCAGTTCAGAGACTTTATGGCAGACTGGTTTAAAAAAAAAAAAGGCAAAACAAAACAGAACATAACAAAAAAAAAAAAAAAAAAAAAACAAAAACAAAAAACAAAAAATAACAAAAAATAACTTTAAAAAACAGTAATTACTAATAAGTATCTATATTTTAAAAGAGACAAAGAATGGACCTAGGAAATAGAGACATCTAACTTAACTTCACCTGTAAAAAGGATTGGAACAAATATAGCACCAAGTACCTAGAAAAGAATGAAATGGAGAAAAATCATCACCTGCCTTGCTAGACAAATCCAACCTGCTTTTATGTAAGAATGCCCTAGTGGACCTTACACTGTGCTCACAGTACAATAGCGGCAACACCTTTCTGAGATTAACTTAAATGCCAACTAACTATTTAGTATGATCAGCATCTTTGTTGATGACCATTAGAGCAAGTGCTTCTGGATGGTAAACTTTTCTCTCCAGGTAAACCCTAAAAGACTCACCCAGCATGAATCCCAATGCCTGCTCTCTGAAAGTGTGGGGGAGATGTACATGATTTTTAAGGATTCCACTTCATGATGTTTACTTTAACAGTGGTCTTTGATGGCCTGAAATGGTAGGATGCTGGTTGACATGTAAAAATTGACTTCAGTCTGTGACTCACTGTAGCCATAAATTTGTGGAAATAGAGTAAACTTTACCAGGTTTTCCCCTGGGGTTCCCACCAACATGATATTTGCAAACAGTCCGCCGTCTAGCAAATATAATTGAGGCAAGGCAAAAACAAGCACTAATACATACAAAATATTTAGGTTTGTTGTTTGTTTTTTTAACAAAAGTTTTAAATTCTCTCCCAAAAATGTAGTCACCAATAAACTAACAAATTGGTTAGAATTTGTTACCATTTAGCTAAGGAACTCTGGCTAAAATCCCAAATTTCCCTACGTCCTCAATTTCTCATCTCTGAAATGAAGATGTTAAATTATTAGGTGATCTCTAAAAATCAACGCAGCACTAAATCCCTATGGTTCTTAAAGATAAACTGGAATTATGTGCTTCCCGTTATGCCTATCAAAATTATAACTGTAGGCTAAGTAAAGAATGTCTCTTAGTAGTTATTTTTAAGATGCTGACCTGGAGAAGGTGGACAGTATAGTAAAAGTGGTTATCCTTATACAAATCAGTCTTTTATATTAAATGAATAGATGGCCAAAAATATACCTGTTGTGATTAGAAAGACAGATTAGCCAATTCACTTCGAAGAACAAAATAAGCTGTGCTGCTATATTTTTTTTTCTTTTGAAAGGTTTTGGAGAAAACAGACCATGAAATAAGAGGTAAAGAGGAGTAACTTAGGCTTTTAAGGAGAATGGAGCTTCACCTAGAAATCCAGCTATGTATACAAAGCCAGAAGTTACACCTATATTTGAAATATAAAAAAGGAAAGAAAGCTTGAATATCCTAGCAAGAGAGCAAGAGTAGCAGAACTTCAGCAGGAAATCTGAGAAATAAATCAAGAACATGAATGAAGGACCAATACTTTAAAAATAAAGAAAATTACAGAATAGAATAATCTGGAATTTAAGAGAAAACAGACCTAAAAAAATTATTTTGCCACAAAGAAAAGCAATCCCATATCTATACATAATTCTTAAGAGATGATTCCAGAATTAGTCTGTGCAAATAAACTTTTGGTTATACTAAAGTATCCCCATTGTTTGCCCCCACACCCCCAGAGAAAGAGAGTGGGGGCAAGTGGGGGGGTAGGGCTTAGGGAGAGGGAGAGAGGGAATCTTAGGCAGGCTCCAAGCTCAGCACAGAATCTGAGGAGGGGCTTAATGTCATGACCCTGAGATCATGACCCGAGCCGAAATCGAGTTGGACACTTAAATGACTGAGATACCCAGGTACCCCTAAAGTAGTTCCAATTGTTAAAATATATCTGTATTCACCTTATTCACTGTATTTCATCTGCTTTTGAAAATAAAATTTAAAACTCCTCATAAAGAAAGATACCCTAAAATACTATCGTTTTCCCGAAGGAAGAGAAACTATACTATCATCTTTCACTTTAGGATTGCAAGCTTCTTTTTATTGCCCATTTCACTTTCCTCTTCCTTCCATAAGTATCCAACGTAACAGTTGAGAGTCTGTTTCAGTGTTATTATATATAGTATATATACAGCCCTAAACATCTTCGGTTCAAAGCTGGCTTCAGAGGGAATTACAAATCTGAACGAATCAGCTCATGACCTCCTTTAAAACTAACTTCAGAAATGACTGTTTCATGCTTCATCAACTGTCTTTAACATAATGAATTATAAAGCATAGTTAAATCACCTTGTGGGGGCTATTTAAAAGTGAATAGAGTCCCTTTACTTTCCAACTTATTATTCCTCTTTGAGGAAGATTAGGAGAAGACACCAGATGGTTAGTTGTCCATCCATACTAATCTTAAAGGCAGTCAAATGTCAAATGATCCATTCTATCATTAAGTTCTTTTGTGCATAGTGTGTAAGTCATTTTTGAGGGTCACAAGTAGACTAATCATAGTAAATAGGTAAAATAGTTGTTGAATTGTACTGCATTATATTTACTATCCAATATAAGTCAGGTCATATGCAAAACTATATCCAATTATAATATAATAATTGAGACTAATTGACATAAGTAATAAAATAAAAATAAGCACCTGAATAAAAGTTTTAGTAAGCTATTATCTGGAAAGTAAGAAAATGAGAAAAAAGTGCAATGCGCTCACACTACAAAGAAAAAAAAAACTCCTTAAACCTAAATAGCAAGATTTCTCAGTGCCACCAAATGCAACTTTAAGAAGAAAGGTTGTTTTTAAGTCTCTTAAATATGTCCTTATCCTTGCATTCCCAGTAACTTCACCATAGTTTCAGCTAACCTAGTTAAATTCTCTGAAATATTGCAATAACTTATATCATTTCCCTTTGGGGTGGGGGGATGGGGTAACTGGGTAATGGGCATTAAGGACGGCACATGATGTGATGAGCACTGGGTGTTATACGAGACTGATAAATTATTGAACACTACATCTGAAACTAATGATGTACTAGAAGCTGGCTAATTGAATTTAAATTAAAAAACTAAAATAAAAAATTTAAAAAATGATTTCCCTTTGTACTGTCTAACTCTCATCTAGTGCATTCTACAAACCACCAACCAATTATTTCTCACGACATTGTCCAGTTCCAAATCTTGACTCGCATAAACTATTACCAGTAGAATATACCTATAGGTCCAAAGCATTTCTTTGCAGAATCATTCCGGGTTATCAGACAGCTTCTACGTAGGTAGAAAGAAGCTCATAATCCAGTTTTTGTAAAGCCTCAATCACTAACTAGCTATCTGAGCTTGAGGAAGGCACATTTGGCCAATCTAACACTGATCTTCAGATTGTAAAATTCTGCATCTGTGCAGTACTTTGGCAGTTAGAAAGCAGTTGGAGGTCTGAGGACTTCACTTATTCTTAAACAGAATTTTGACCAATTCTTCTGGTTTTAGCCTTGCTTTACACTTACTTCCAAAGGTACCTCTTAGCACCAAATGAAGCCTTTGGGAGATCTAGGAAGTGAGCTATGTAGTTTCTTGGCCTTCTGTGCAATTACCCTAGGATTTAACTTTTTTAATACTGCTAGGTTAGCTATCACCTGTCCATTCACATTTTGGTTTCCAAGATTATGTTGCTATTGTCTCCCCTTCCGTTTTCTATGTGCGTTCATAGCTTTAAAAAGTTACCCTATCATTTTAACAGAATTTCAGAAAAGAGTGAAATGAAATGCGCATGTCCAATTTGAAGTCATTACTCAGAATTAAATTTTCTTAAACTTGTTTCAGAAAAGATCTGCTGTGAGGGCTAATTTCAGCAGACCTGTAATTGGCCTGAGCCGTGTTACTAAAATAAGAAATGTACCTGCACAGCAATGACACCGGGTCAAGGCATGAAATATGCTGATTAATAGTTTTGCTTTATAACCACAGGTCCAAAGAGTTTGGGGGAGGTTTATAACAGCTTGTCAGCATTGTTTATTGGTAATAGTGAGATTGATGATTTGCATTTGGTCTCCATGAGACCCCCACAGGGCCTGCTGTTGGGGCTAGTTACGTAGCATAAATCTGTCTACATGACCAGCAGAGTCAACTGGGCTGAGACTCCATTTGGGGTTCTGGGTGCTAAGGAATTTTGTGTACATCTCCACGGTTCCTGATCTGAGAGAGAAAGTGCATTCAGTATAGTCTTTATTAAGGAGGGCAATTGGAGCTGGCACCTGCCTTTTCTTGAGCCCTTGCTGTGAAACTGCCTTTGGATGTGATGCTTTTCCTTAATTAAATGTTGTTTCTATATTTCATCATTTTTCCTGCAATAAATTGTAGATTTGTATGCATACTTATTTTGGATCCTGTCACTCTTCTTAAACAATCCAACACTACTTAACTGCCCCTGTTAGTGCAACAGGTAATCACATAATTTTACATTTTCATAATACTGCTTCAATAATTTCTGCACAACAGATTAGTATGTTATATTTACTAGGTAAAAATCATTCTTGTTGGCTTCAGGTCTTAAAAAAATAAAAGCCTCAGGTATGAGTAAATCAAAACATGCCATTAATTAACCTCAAAACAGAGACTCGAGAAACAAAAAACAAATAAAAACCAGCACCAGGCAGCAAAGTTAAGCACATTTTTGGTGCCATGTGGACAAGGTATAAATAATTGATTACTCATAATTATCATCCTAACACTCCATCATCTATTATGAAGAGACACACCTTGTACTGTGAACTTAATGTCAGGAACTAAAGCAGTCAGAATATATAGAGAATTCCATAGATATAGATTTTCCATCAACATACCTGAAAAAATTTTTTTAATGATTTTTTATTATATTATGTTAGTCACCATACAGTACATCCCCGGTTTCCGATGTAAGGCTCGATGATTCATTAGTTGCGTATAACACCCAGTGCACCATGCAATATGTGCCCTCCTTACTACCCATCACCAGTCTATCCCATTCCCCCACCCCCTCCCCTCTGAGGCCCTCAGTTTCTTTCTCATAGTCCATAGTCTCTCATGTTTCATTCCCCCTTCTGATTACCCCCCCTTTCTTTATCCCTTTCTTCCTCTACTGATCATCCTAGTTCTTATGTTCCATAGATGAGAGAAATCATATGATAGTTGTCTTTCTCTGCTTGACTTATTTCACTTAGCATTATCTCCTCCAGTGCCGTCCATGTTGCAGCAAATGTTGAGAACTCGTTCTTTCTGATAGCTGAGTAATATTCCACTGTATATATGGACCACAATTTCTTAATCCAGTCATCTGTTGAAGGGCATCTCGGCTCCTTCCATGATTTAGCTATTGTGGACATTGCTGCTATGAACATTGGGGTGCATATGGCCCTTCTCTTTACTACATCTGTATCTTTGGGGTAAACACCCAGTAGTGCAATGGCTGGATCATAGGGTAGCTCAATTTTTAACTTTTTAAGGGACCTCCACACTGTTTTCCAGAGTAGCTGTACCAACTTGCATTCCCACCAACAATGTAGGAGGGATCCCCTTTCTCCACATCCTCTCCAACAATTGTTGTTTCTTGCCTTGTCTATTTTTGCCATTCTAACTGGCGTAAGGTGGTATCTCAGTGTGGTTTTGACTTGAATTTCCTTGATGGCTAATGATTTTGAACATTTTTTCATGTGTCTGTTAGCCATTTACCATACCTGAAAATTTTTAACCAAACTGCTGTTGTTAATTTCAGCAGTTAAGCTAATAAAAAGGAGAAAGGATAATAGGTGTGCTAATAAGAATTTCAAAACCCACAGAGGTCATTTGAAATGCATTTTGAATCAAGGTTAGTGTTCACTCTGAAGCACGGTACTAGTGCATCTGTAGCCAGGATAACATTGCCAAAGCTTGCACTTGCTGAAACGCTAATCAATCACAGTTACATATGAGCCATGGAAGCAATAAGCCACCATGGAGATTGTTGGTGGCCTGGATTGCTTCTATCAAGCTCCCACTATCAAGACAATATCATTGGCCATATGTCAAAAAGGAATCAGGCCACTGAGCCAATGTTAAACTCTGGACGCAAAGTTTGACTTTAGAGCACTAGGTCTGAGATGTCATAGACAAAGGACAAGTACAATTTCTCACATAAAGCATAAAGAACCCTAGAGTTTTTGAATGTCTACCAAATGTGAAGCACTGAGCTAAGAGTTTTATACGTAAAACCTGGTGAGAAAAATATAATTATTCCCATTTTATGGATGAGAAAACTGAGGCACATTTTTGTGAATGAAAAAACATAGAACTTAAGTAATGGGCTGATATTCCCAGTGTTTGAAACATCATAAGCAGAATCTGAACATCGGTGTGCATCACTACAATGCACTTTCTGCTGCATCACAGTCTCTCCTAGAAAAGCTCTATTACTCTTCCATCCTCTGTCTCTACATGCCCATAGTTAATACCCCCTCTGCATTTGCTAACTTTCTGTGGCAGTCTATCTTGTTCAGTTATTGAGCTTCTTAAGAATCTGACATTTCAACAAAGTAGCCGTTCATTCATTCATTTAATCATACATACATTAAATAAACAGTTTCTGAGCACCAACCTATTCAAAGTGATATAAAAAATGCAGTTATACATACAGATAAGAATACAGAGACCCTGACCAAGGGATTTTCCAGAATAGAAACCAACTTGCATTTAGGATATACTTAATCACGTAAAATGAGTCTTTCACATATCCAACATACATGCTACACACACCATTTTTAAACCTTTATACTCACGCTCTTAAATTTCTTTCCTTTGCTAAGTTATAACCTTTATAACTTCAGCTGATGAACACATATTTCAAGCTATTGAACAGTGCGACTACCTGCCTCCTTGTTTTGCATGGCTGTGCCCTCACATGAAATATACTTTTGTCCATACGACAACGATTGTTTGAACCATCATAATAATGTTTTATTGCACTTTGCCTTTATTTTATAAAAGATGACCAGAAAATAGAAAAGGAAGGCATTGTTTTAGAGATAATACAATTGAGACAAAATGAAAATGGTTAGTCATGCCAAAAGTGATGAATCCTAAGCTGATTGGCTCTGTTTTCAATTGTGAGGGAAAATAGCACAATCCAAAATCATGAAAAAGAACTGCCAGACTGCTATCATTGAAGATTTTGTCTGAAAGCCTCCATTTAGTGATAGATAAAATAAATAAGCATTTTAAATGATAAGCTTAAAAATAAAGGATCAAAAGCTCACCAGTAATTTGGATTCAGAGAGAGCTTTACAGTCCCATAGAGCTACAGCGATACAGTTCTTATAGGCTCCTTTCCCAAGAGAAGAAAACTTGGCGCTCACATTTCATTTGACAAATTCTTCGAGGAAGATGATGAGCCATTCCCCCGTTACAACTCTTTCTGGGTTCCCAGACCCAATTCCAATGTGGAGGAGGGGGTTCTCCCCACCCACACACACACAATACCAAGCAATTCTCGGAGACCCTGCTGGTGTTCAAGAATTCAACCCACTTCTGACACTACCTACCATGAAATAGCACCAGATTCCACACGTTTAGGGCTCAGTCCTATAAGACTTATCCCACCCCCCATTTCAGATGCCAGTCACAAGCCTCAGGCTGTTACGTGTGCTTCTGACCTACTGGCTATATACATCAGAGGTTCCCAGGACATCCTCTTCAGGTTCTTTTAATTTGCTAGGGTAGCTCACAAAACTCAAGGAAAACACATTTAGCGGTTTATTAAAGGATATGATAAAAGTCATGAATCAACAGCCGGACAAAGATACACAGGACAAGGTATGGGGAACGGGTGTGCTCCCTACTCCCCAGCACCTTCCTCCCTGCCCCCCCCCCACGCCACTCCTCCTGCACCTCTCTACTCCTCCACACGTTCATCAACCTGGAAGCTCTCTGAATCCAGTCCTTTTGGGTTCTTATGGAGGTTTCACTGCATAATCATGATTGACCAAGTCAGCTAGCTATTGCCCACTGGAGGGTTCAACCTTCTGTCCCTCTGGTAGCGGGTGGGACTGAAAGTTCTAACCCTCTAATCACATGATTGGTCCTCCAGGCAAACAGCCTCCAACCTTGGGTGGGGTCCAAAAGTTACCTTCCTTAATAACAAAACATCCGTGTCACTTTTATGGTTCTGAAGCATTTTTCAGGAACTGTAGATGAAGACCAAATATATATATTTCTTACATATCATTATACTGCAGCCATCAAAGCGAGCAGCAGAATCTCTCATTCTTTTCCTTGCAAAATTGTCATTAAATACTTCTCCGTATCCAGAAAACGTATTTGAGGTTTCCTAAATGTCATTCAGGTAAGCTGTGAAAATACCTAATTAAGTTATAGGAAAAATATTGCACATTCATGCATTTAGAAAAGTAGATCAGGTAAACTATTCTTGTAGAGATAAATTTGTCTATATTTAGGGTATAACCTGTTTTTTAATTTTTAAAAATGTTACAAACCATACATCATAAAAATTCAGTGTTTATGTAATAACTATAGATGTTATCTCTTTTTAACTTTCTGGGAATGGAATCTCATTTGTGAGATTCTACTGTTTTCCTTTCAGATACTCAACTACCAAATACATTTTCAGGACTGTTTTTATTGGAGGGTAGGGGACAGCTTATATCAAGATAATCCCTTTAAAAATATGTTTGGGAAGAACTTTTCATAGAAATTAGTTATAATTTAATAATAAAAAGTATTTCTCCTTGAGGGAAATTAGGCAGTACATTTAAGCATTTAAATTAATGTTTAGATGTTCAAAATAACCAGATTCTAACTTTCTGCAAATATATGCCTTATTTCACATAGGTAATAGACAAGAGAAAATCTCGCTTTTAGTACCTCACCAGAACTGGCTGGATTCTTAGAGCCATTCAAAAGTTATTATTTTAAAAATTAGATGCCCCTACCTCAGAAATAGTTCATCTCTCAAATGAAATATCCCTGCAATTTTTCCCACTCAATATCAGTGTTCTCTTTTTTTATTAAAAACCTTATAAATATTAGATAGCACATATCTTTGAACTTGTTAAATATATTAAGTTATCTCCAGATAGCTAAATCTAATGGGATTTATTATAGGTCTTTGTTACACTGGAGTTTTTGAAAGACGTGCCCAGTTCTTTACGGAATGGTTTCGGCAACCATCTCTTTTTAAGAGCAAACATCTCAGGATTCAGAGTGTACTTCTGCTCATGGGTAGGGAGAGATAGGTATTAATTAGACTTAGATCATTTTTTCGGTACAATACAGCAAAAATTTAATTTGAAATCATTCAATTTAATTTTTAAAAAATAAGAAAGATAGAGGTAACAGTTTCCTTGCTATTTTGTTCTTAAAGTGTGTTTCTTTTATTGTTTTCAAGTCTATTACAATAAGATAACTAATAGCTTTCCATGCATTCCTCTCACAGAAAATGCAATCTTATAAAATGGCATTTTATCATCCTTTAACAATGTAAGAGTGTCCAGAAAATAAGGAAGGAGAAAAAAATGGCCATGCCCTTAAAAACACAAGGACTTGATTTTAGTTTGTCCATTTTTGGCCTGTTATTTTTTCAACCTTCTGCCACCTAGTCAATATTAATGTGTATATAAAAGCTGTGAGATTGTCTGTTATACTACAAGAAACATACAGCACAGTGATGCATTTTAATTATTTTGAATTCCAGATTTTGAGTCAGATGCTCTAAGTAAGACACGGCAGAGAAAGAAAGAAAGAAAGAAAGAAAGAAAGAAAGAAAGAAAGAAAGAAAGAAAGAGAGAGGGAAGGAGGGAGGGAGAGAGGGAGGGAGGGAAGGAGAGAGGGAGGGAAGGAGGAAGGAAGGAAAGAAAGAAATTGTCCTAACATTTTGAGGTACTTATAGACCACTAAGCCATGGGAAAGTGTCTGGTTATGAGGTAGATACTGCCATATTAACAGAATGATTAAGCAAATTAAAATATCACTCTGTCATTCAAAGAATTGACAGTAGAAGAGAAGCTACAAAAGAAACTGAGATTCAGCAACCAAATCCTAGGAAGAAAACCAGGATATTGTAGTGTCTTAAATACCAAGGAACAATTTCTGAGTAAGGAAGGAGTGGCCAAAGGTACTGGATGATGCCAAGATTTCAAGCAAGAAATGGACCAATTGCCGGGCATATTTAGCCCCTTGAATGTTAATGGTACCCACAGTTAAAGGTCATCTCCAGTGAATGGTAACTACAAAAGTTGGATTATAATTGGTTGAGTAGTACACAGGAATTGGGAAAATATACCCAAGTTTACAACCATGTTGATCCATTTGTAAGTGGAGGGAGAGAGAAAGGGCAGCTGTTAAAATGGAACATGGGATACACCAGATACACCAGCACTTTGTTTCCAATATTGTTTTAAAGATAGAAAGAAAATCTTTAAACATACAATAAGAGGTATCAATAAAGTGAGGGATAAGATTTCTAATAAAATATGAAGGAAAAATCTTGACATCAAGGTGGAAGGATACTTCTTCTGCCCTGACCTTGTTAAATGATCAATGACTTCGTGGAAATGCAGAGGTCTCAGTAAATGTGATGTTTGGATATTGAAAAAGATCCTCCGTTCCTAAATTTGATTTTCTCTGTGCATTGACAAGAGATGTTAAAGGTAGAATGGTGGGGAGATGGGATTCAAAGCTGTATATGTAGATGATATAAGAGAAAAAATAGACACCATATATAGTAAATATTTAGCTTCATTGTTTAATATAATTAACCTAATAATTCATATGCTAAAACCAACAACTTTATGCATACCAGAACATTTTTTTCAAAGATTTTTTTCAGAGACATTTTTCTTTTCTTTTTCTTTTTCTTTCTTTTTTTTTAAGTAGGCTCCACACTTATCGTGGAGCCCAACGCGGGGCTTAAACTCATAACCCCGAGATCAAGGCCTGAGCTGAGATCAAGAGTCGGACACTTAAACAACTGAGCCACCGATGTGCTCCTGAGATTTATTTTCTATAATAGGTTTATAAGTACTAACTTTTTAGCATTTATTCACTTCAATAATTATCTTTTCTTTATTTTTTCTTTAACTTTATAAGTATTATATCCTTTAATGGGTTTTTTGGATCACACTATCATATGTTGACCATCACAGAAAATCTCATATTTAAAAATAATCTCATATTTAACAATCTCATATTTAAAAATTAAATAATCTCATATTTAAAAATAAAAAATACTTAGGAATAAATTTAATGAAGGAAGTGAAAGAAATAATCCTAAAATATGTATGTAACCTCACAAGACCTTGACAGCTAAAGCAATCCTGAGAAAAAACAAAGCTAGAGGCATCACACTTCCTGATTTCAAACTGTACTACAAAGCTATAGTAAAGTAGTATGGTACTGGCATAAAACTAGACATATAGACCAATGGAACAGAATTGAGGGCCCAGAAATAAACCCCACATATACAGACAACTAATATTTGACAAGGGAACCTGCAATATTCAATGAGAACACACAGTTTCTTCAATAAATGGTGCTGGGAAAACTGGATAACCATACACAGAAAAAATGAAATTGGACCCCTATCTTACACCACTTACAATGAACTAAAGACTTAAATAAGATACTTGAAACCATAAAATTCCTAGAAGAAAACATAGGAAAAAAGTTCCTTGACAGAGGTATTGGCAATGACTTTTTGGATATGATACCAAAAACGCAAGCAACAATGACAACATCAAACTAAAAATCTTCTGCACAGCATAAGAAACAATCAACAAAATGAAAAGACAGCCATGAAATGAGAGGAAATGTTTGTGAAACATATATATGATAAGGGGTTAATATCCAAAACATATTACGAACACATACAAATTGATAACAACAACAAAAACAACAACAGGACAATCTGATTTAAAAATGGGTAGAGGAGTTGAATAGAAATTTCCCAAAGAAGAAATACAGGTAGATGGTCAAGAGATGCATGAAAAAGTGCTCGACATCAGTAATTATTAGGGAAATGCAAATCAAAACCATAATAAGATATCACTCCATACCTGTTAGCATGGCTATCATCAAAAAGACAAGAGATAAAAAGTGTTTGCAAGGAAGAGGGGGAAAAGGAACTCTTGTGCACTGTTGGTGGGAATATAAATTGGTAGAGTCACTATGGAAAACAGCATGGAGGCTCCTCAAAAAATTAAAAATAGAACTACCATATGATCCCATAATCTCGCTTCTGAATATATATCCAAAGGAAATGAAAATAGGAGGTCAAAGAGTTATCTTCACCCCCATGTTTATTGCAGCATTATTTGTAATAGTCAAGATACAGAACCAACCTAAGTGCCTGTCAATGGATGAATGGATAAAGAAGATGTGGTATATGTACACACACACACACACACACACACACACACACACACACATGAATCTTATCCAGCCATGAGATGGAAGAAAATGCTGCCATTTGTGATAATATGGATGGTCCTTGATGGCATTGTGTTAAGTGAAATAAGTCAGACAGAGAAAGACAAATAATGTTTCATATCACTTATATGCAGAATCTAAAAAAAAAGTCAAATTCATAAAAACAGAAACTAGAATGGTAGTTACCAGGGGCTGGGGAGTGGGGACGATAGAGAGATGTTGGTCAAAGGATTCAAACTTCCAGTTAGAAGATGAATAAGTTCTGAGAATCTAATGCACAGTATTTGATTATAGATACCAATACTGTGCTCTATATCTGAAAGTTACTAAGGGAGTGACATGGGGAAGGTGTTAGCTAACACTCCAGTGGTAATCATACTGCAGTACATAAGTGTATCAAATCACACACTGTACACCTTAAACTTACACAATGATATATATCAATTACATTTCAATAAACTTGGGGGAAAAAAGAATGACCAAGTGAGTTAGAAGACAAGCCACAGATCAGGAGAAAATATTGGCAAAAGACACATCTGATAAAGGACTGTTACCCAAAATACACAAAGAACTCTTTTAATTCAACAATAAGAAAACAAACAACCTGATTTAAAAATGGGTCAGATATCTTAACAGACACCCCACTAAAAAAGATATACAGATTGCCAACACATACATGAAAAGATCCTCCATGTCATATGACATCAGGGAAATGCAAATTAAAACAGCAGTAAGATACCATAATACATCTATTAGAATGGCCAAAATCCAGAACACTGATACCAAATGTTGGTGAAGAACTCTCACTCATTGCTGGTGGAAATGCAAAATGCCACTTTGGAAGCCAGTTTGATGGTATGTTATAAAACTAAATATATCTTACCATATGATCCAGCAATCACACTCCTTGGTATTTAACCAAAGGAGTTAAAAATGTATATCCATACAAAAACCTGCACACAAATGTTTATAGCAACTCTATTCATAACTGCCAAAACTAGGAAGCAAGCCAAGATGTTCTTCTGTGGGTGAATGAATAAACTCTGGTACATCCAGATGATGGAATATTATTCAGTGCTAAAAAGAAATGAGCTCTCAAGCCATGAAAAGACATGGAGGAAACTTGAATGGTAGAACTAAGTGAAAGAAGCCAATCTAATAAAGGTTACATACCGTATGATTTCAACTACATGTCATTCCAGAAAGGGGAAAAAACTATAGAAACAATAAAAAGATCAAGAGTTGCAGGAAGAGGGGTCATAAGAGATGAATAGGCAGAGCACAGAGGATTTGGGGGACAGTGAAAATATTCTGTATAATATTATAATGATGGGTATATGTCATTATACATTTGTCCAAACCCATAAACATACAATACCAAGAGTGAACCACAATGTAAACTATGGATTTTGGATGATTATGGTGTGTAGGTTTATTCTTGGTTTGAAAAAAATGTACCATTTTGGTGAGTGTTGTTAATAATGGAGAAGGCTAGGGTGCCTGAGTGGCTCAGTATATTAAGCATCTGCCTTTGGCTCAGGTCACAATCTCAGGGTCCTGGGATTGAGCCCCACATCAGGCTCTCCACTCAGCGACAAGTCTGCTTCTCCCTCTCCATCTGTGATCTCTCTCCCTTCCACTCTCAAATAAATAAACAAAATCTTAAAAAAAAAAATGGAGAAGGCTATGCATGTAGGGGTGGGGGCAGGGGATATGTGGAAAATGTATTTACCATCCTCTCAATTTTGTTATAAGGCTAAAACCGCTCTAAAAAAAATCTTTAAAAAAAAAGGTGATATCGAAAACTAGGGATGTACTGTATGGTGGCTAACATAATATAATAAAAAATATTATAAAAAATAAAAATAAAACAAAAAAGGTGATATGAATGCCTTCGCTTAATTTTATTCTTCTATTTTAGCTTTTTCTCTATTTTTAATGCATACTAGCTTTTCAACTTAGGTTTGTTTTTCTTTCAATCTTTTCAATCATTTCCTTCCTTCCCGAAATTATCAAAATTCCTTAAAAAATGTGACTTTACATTTTTCATTGCTTAGGATATTTGCTTAGGATATTTTCATTGCTTAGGATATTTGAGTCTCATTACCTCACTCTCAAATAAGTTTTGGATTTAAACTTAGACATCTTCCTTTTAACCTAAAAAGCAGATGTTAGATGAACATTTTCTTCAAGCTACAATGCCCACTTCTGAACTGCTTGATTCCCATTTATTCACTTAATATGTTCTCAACTGATTTTGAAAAAACATGTTGTTTTCTAAAAAATATAGCTACCTAATATCAGTTTATAATCTATAACAGGAAACATGACTTAAAGTGCCTTGACAATGTTTTTGTGCTCATATGGATTGGGCTGAGGACATTCTAAAGTGAGGAAAGACAAAGAGATCGTGGAAAGTGGATTTCACTCTTTATCATAGGCCTGGCAATGTACAGCTTTAGGAGGAACCTGAAAGCCTAGATGTAGAACAACAGAGGCGGAGTCTTAAAAAATAACCCAGGATGTTGAATTGCATAAATGGGGAAATACTTAAAAAATTCACAGCACCAGAACATTCCTTCAGCCTCACTATAAAAGGCAAGTTGTATTGTGTTTAAAAAAGGAAATAAGCCAAAGGGTACAAACTTCCAGTTATAAGATAAATAAGGATCATGTACAGCACGGTGACTAGTGTTAATAACACCATATGCATACTTGAAATTTGCTAACAGAACAGATCTTGAGTGTCCTCACTGCACACACACACAAAAGGTATCAATGTGAGGATGTAAGGTGATAGATGCCTTATATCTCTGAAAACAGAGCTAATGTATCTACCACCGAGCCTGTGGGATCAAATGGGTAACTGTAACAGAGTTCTAAGCACAGGGCCTTGGCACACAGGAAACATTTGGTGGCATTCGTCATAATTATTCCTCATTAATAGACTTTTCTTTATGTATGGCTAAGTAATTATACTTGATGAATTGCTAACATCATATGTAGTATGATTTGTTATGCCCCTCTTTTAAATGACAAGGAGATAAGTTTCTTTATTTGAACTAAAGAGAATGTGCTTTTTTTTTTTTTTTTGGTCCCTCATGTAAAAAAGTAATTAGGCCAGTGGCATCTTATTCTTGGAAAAGAATTCTTAGAAAGTTCAATGTATGTGACATAGAGATTCTCTATGCTTTTCTATTTTCTCATTACAGTGGCCACTGTTTCAAGAAACTTATTATCACTTGCACCTTTGCACAGGTATTTGATAACTGAAAACCATCTTGCTTTTGGTGCACCTGTGCGCTGAGTACCATCTCCAGACCATTAGGTGAGAAGACACCATCCTAGGCTTCCTGGAAAGAAACTTCAGCTCTCAGAGAAGAAAGTTACAAAAAGGTAAACTACTACAGTGAGGAAAAAATGAAAGGTGTAGAAAGCTCTCATAAAAGTTCAGAGGTTTGCATGCAGACCTGCCAATGGTAGAAATGAGATCAAGGGCATGGAGATTAATGGCAGCTTCGCCCCTAATGTGCTCAAGACAGACATCATGAGCAATAAGAGGTCAACCTTCAGTTTGCCCTAGCTATTATTATTCCTCACAATGAGTCCCAAAACCCATCACAAAGCAAGGCGACGGCATCTAATGCTGAATTCTCTAATGCCAGTTTGACCCATCTAAGGCACTTCTGGGAATCATCCTTCTTCACAGCTATAAATAGAAGTGGCTCAAGCTCCCCTGAGAGCAAAGGTGACAGAAAAGGTGTTCTTGACAGCGAATGGCACCCTGCAGGCTACAACAGGCCAGACCCTCCGGGCTGCCCAGGGACCCATTGCCCCTTTTGCAGCTGCTTTCTGTGGCTGATTTTCGGCTTGTCAGAGAGACTTTCCTCAGCGTCCGTGCACACCAGAGTCTATCTGCCACGGCAGCTGAGCATGTCTCCTGGAGAGGCTGGCGGAAAGCCCAGTACCTCAGGGATCCTAGAGGTTAGAGAAGGAATTTTTTCCTCTCCTTAGACAGGAGTACAGTTGGCTTGCATTTCTGAACCCAAATTGGATCATTAAGATCAACAAATGCTAAATTAAATAATTATAAAATCTTACTGAACATTTAAAAAAAATAACATAACCTTTTATAGAAAATAACTGCAGAAACACAAGTTGGATTTTTTTTTCCCTTCCCAAACTTCAGATTTCTTAGCAGGATAAGGGCCCAATTGGACAGAGGAGAATAATAGTAGAAACTGGACTCACTCGTTTGTCCCATTAAAATAAGGAAATCCTATTTTATATCTAGATTTGCTTAGGAAATGAAACTTGGTAAATAAATGTCAGCTACCATTCAGGGTTCAGCAGGATTTTTTCAAATGTAAACATCAGAATATTAAAATTACAAAAGAATCAAACACATAGAATAATAATTTTGGTACTGAATATAACTAATCAACTAATTTTGAGTATATTTGCAAAATTTTATCAAGTTTTATTCAGTTTCTAATATTGAATTTTACGTTTTTATATTGGAAATGAGTGCATTTGAAAGGTGAAAACTCATCTTCCAGAAATTCTGAAAGTTTTTGCATTTTTAAATGAAATAATCTCAAATTCAACTTCTGCAATTTGTTTAGAAAAAAATCCTATCATCCTCCTTATACACAAGAAGCAGCAACCATTTGCATCAAAATCATAACATGTATTGATTTTTTATTATAATTGCTGTGACAAAAACTATCTTTAATTATCTGACTTTTGACTTTTAATGGGAATTTGTAAATATGCTGGATTAAGTGTGAAAGCTATATCCACCCCAAATCATGATGATGTTACTCAAGGAGAACATAATACTTTGTTCTGGAAATTCAAAGAAGAGGGTAGGTTTCCTTATTACAGTTTCCTTAGTATGGTTTCATATTGGTCTGGGTGCTCAAGAGGTTTGCGTACTATTAAATATGTTCTCAAGTCACCCCCCTATGTGACTGTACTGTGTTGGAAGAGTTGAAGTACCCAGGCTTTTTCTTCTCCACACCCTCGAGGAACTGAAAGTAGGCTGAGTCCTATTAGCAAATGCTTCCCTTTAAAGCTTGATTTGTCCACTCATTTGTCTGTCCAACTGCTATCCCAGGTAGTTGAGCTGATTATCCAGACTAACACGTCTGCAATGTTCATTTATGTTTTGATCAATAGTGGAATAGCCCACATGTTTCAGTCTATCCTCTGACACAAACACATTATTTATGTAGTCCTTTAAATGCTTATATTGCTTCAGAGTGAAATAATTAGAGTTGTTCTCTTTGTTTATTCCTCTCATCCTGAGATATCCACCACACTCAATCTTTAGTGGCCTGGGGAAATGGAATAGTTATATTACCACATCTCAGAGGAATGACATAAACTAGGAATTGGTAAAACAACCATATAAGCAAAAAACTTAACCAGTGTATCCCTTCAGTACCTGTGTTATAATTTTTCCCTTGCTACTGTCCACAGAATTTTATGGCAGGTACGTATGTTAGTTCAGATTCCCCCAGAATTAGACCGTGAGGAGAGTTTGAGTGCTAGTATGTAGTGGAGAGCTGATCTCTAGAAGCACCAATTAAGGGGTGAGAAGTGACATAAAGATGGGTGGAGGCCAATAAAGGGTATGTAGCTGAGTAGGTTACTGCTTTAGGCAACTGTCTTGCTGGGAATGCTGGGAGACAATACAGAATATTCTTCAGACTTATCCCACCCGGCAAACAAGAAGCTGTGAACTTACCTCGAACTTGAATATGTTATTCACTGAGGATGCTCCTGGGGACAGTAACCGCTGGGCACACCCAACCTGCCCTGCGTGAGGTCTGAAAGCCCTCAGCTAGAGAGAGACAAGACTTGCAGCAATGGCATGTGCTAGTACAGCCAAAGTTGAGTGGCTTATGGGCAGAAATAAAATAAAGGGCAGGTACCACTCTTCTTTACATAGCAAGTGTGATGTCAAATATTTTAAGTTATACCTTAAAGGATTTAACAAGACTGCTATTTATGTAATAATTGTTTTTCAATTGCCTATGATGGGCTAGAAATCATTGCGCTATGCAAGAATTCTATGGCAAAGTTTTTTGCAAATCAAATGCCCATTCTCATTGAGTTTTTTGCTGTTACACATTTTCACACTTAGGTGTGCATAAAGCATTCCTTACCATTTCTTCCCAGAAACAGAAAGTCCTAAAGAGTTTAGTATGGAATCTTTTGCACCTAATACCCTAGGTCTTCCACCCTCCCACCCATCTCTATCAGTTTTCAAATTCTTGGTAAAAGCACAACTGTGCTAGAAATTCAGCAGGACTTTTTCTCTTTATTTCCAAGGCCTGGTTAAAAGAGAAAGAAAATCCTGCTCAATCGTCTTATATTTAGTCTCATGTTATTAGGAATTAGGGAGTAGGTATTGAAAAACCTATAAAAACTTGCAGTTTATTAATAGGTAAAAAATAAATGTATTGTTAAATATGATAAAGTACATAGAAATGCTTCAAAACACACCCTATCAGGCCAACTGAAGCGTTTCCCTACCATATGGAAACAAAACTATATTACATTTTCGAAAGATCTTCTCAGCATAAATCTTGGCAGTAAACAGAAAGTCTGTGAAGTCAGGTCTGCAAGGAGTTAATTCTGCTCAACTCACTGAAATAAAATGGGATTATGTTTGGCAATGGAAGGATAAGGGGGGGAACATTTTGAAATTTCATGGCAATTATAAAGTATTATGTTAGTCTGAGCTTTCAAGTGACACATATCTCATTTCATCCTCATAAAACTTTTCTGAGGTAAAGTGCTGCTTCCTTCCATTTTCTAAATGGAAAATTTGGTGAGCACTGAAGGTATCCCCACAAGCCCTGAAAGAAAGGGACCAGAAGGTAGGGGAGGATGAAGGTAGCTGCTACTGCACTGCACATCTGACCTTTGTTGCAGAAAACCAAATATCATGCCCCAGGCCACTGGGTAATGCACTCTGAAAGAATCCCATCTAAGACTGAAAAAGTTCAGTGTTTCTCATTGACGAGTCTATACAAAAAAAATCCTCACTTCATTTTGTATACAGATTAGCCACTATTCTAGGAGCCTTTTCACAGTAGGTGGATTTATACTTCGTCACTATGATATTAAACAGAGACTTTTAAATATGAGTGGACATGCAGCAAAAAGCATGGTTTATTACTCTGTAGCTTATATTTTATTATGTAGAACAAGCTCTTCATTTTTAAAAGGTTAACTAATATTTCAATTAAATTTCGAGATTTAATGGATGTATCATATTACCACTTTAACGGAGTTCTTACTAAATATGCATGATTTATTTTAATAATGTTTAAGAGATATAATTTATTAAGTATTCCTGTTCTGGAGATATTTTGTAATCTTATAGATACATTGAACTGAGTCATGAAACAGCTCTCTAATTAGAAATAGTCAATATGTAATAACCCATTTATGTAAATTTAAGAGTTTTATTGGGATATAAGATTATACATCCATATAATTTATGCAAAACTTCTCTTATCCTTTATTTATAAGAAAAGGAATGTCCCGAATCTTGAAGGTCTTTAAAATACTAAATAGAAGTATTATTTTAGTCAATATCAGTGTACCAAAACATTTCAGCAGCCTAAGTTAACAGTGTTGTCACACTCAGGAAAAAAAAAAAAATGTGTCCATATAAAAATGTGTCATATTTGCAGACAAGCCAAGACAAAACATGTATTTTTAATGAAAATGACAATGTGTATATCAATTATACCTCAATACAAGATGAAATAAAAATGACAATTTAAAATAATAAATAAATCACTATTAGTAGTTCTGAATATTTTTAAAATAATAAAATAAATCTATAGTTTGATTCTACATAAACAATTTGATAAAACCAGGAATGACACATCAACTCCTGACACAAATTGTGCCTTTACTAGAAGAGCCAGGGAACATATGTGACCAGAAGAACACTTGTTAAAGAACACACTGGCAACATAGCAGTTAGATTGGAATGTTCATATAAGTGAAAGTAAAATGTATATGCTAGTCACAGTAACAGACTGAGTCTGGTGCTGGTAGGAAGCCAGGTTAAATTATTGGGGCAAAGACATCGTCTGAGCAATTTTCTCTCCCCTCCCAAGGGACTCAGATTCTTCAGCATCTAGGCCAATTTTTTCCAAAAATTCTTTTTAAAAAATTTTATTCTTCCACATTTTAAATCTGGAAACCAATGTCAAGCAGCATTTATACATACTGAGTAGGGAGTATTGTATTTTATTTTATTTTTATTTGTTTAAAGATTTTATTTATTTATTTGACGGAGAGAGAGAGAGACAGGCACCGAGAGAGGGAACACAAGCAGGGGGAGTGGGAGAGGAAGAAGCAGGCTCCCAGTGGAGGAGCCTGAAGCAGGGCTCGATCCCAGAACGCCAGGATCACGCCCTGAGCCAAAGGCAGACGTTTAACGACTGTGCCACCCAGGCGCCCCAGTAGGGAGCATTTTAAAAAGTTCAGTGCTAAGCTCAGTTCAAAAAGCACATCAAGCTAATATTGTTGACAATTTTTTTGTGTGAAGAATTAGGACCCTCCAATCTCCCAACCAATGATACTCATAATAGGGTATGATCTTCCTGAGGATTTTAACCTAATGACAAAGCCACATTATTCTTAGTGGGGGCAACATGAGAAGAGATACTCTTAACATACTTCAGGACAGAAGATGTGCAATCAAAAGATACAAGGGCACTCTAATTCCATCAAAGGAAAGCAGTGGCAAAGAAAATCTAAGTGACCTGGGCTTTGACAAGTCTGCAAAAAGAATATTTTTTGTTAAGTAGATTAACTTGCTGTGCATCCATCAAATACACAATTATTTCAACTGTCACCTGATAATTATCAACAAATCAATTATTTTCTCAAAAAAAGTGATTGAGGGAAATAAGACTGGAGACCAGTTTTCACAGACAGTCTCAAATGAAGAAATTCCATACGACAGCATTCAAATGCTGGACTAAACAGAGAACTGTTATCTCTCCCTGCCTTAACCAGGCAAAAACAAAACAAAACAAAACAAAAAACTGAATGCTTTGCATTGGAGGGGAACTTTATCTGATCTCCTATTCTAGGGTTATCAAAGGACCAGAGTTCTTAGAGTCCTTTCGGATTGGGAAATACAACCTGGATTGAGACCCTAAAAATATCCTTAATCTTTCTATAAACAGCTATCTATTTATGTTTAAAATTGTTACATTAAATCATTTAATATGATGATCACAGTCAAGAATAGTCTGTCAACTGGGGGGTAAGATTATTTAAATCACACTGAGTCATTTACTGAAAGATGGTGTGGGAATTGAGATATGGACTTCAAAATATGCCCTGTGCCTTTCTCTATAAAAAGCAGAGAACAAGCAGACAAAAATACATAGCACATTATCCTGAGGGGAGAGTTAGTTTAGTAAGATGTCCACGGAAAATGGCAAAAGTGATGGTATGCTGGCTTTTCCATGAATGAGGAGGAAAATCAAAATGTTGCATCATTTAGCAAGTTAATTACTCTACCAGATCATTATATTGGGACATTGCTTAAGGCAATTGAGCATACTTTGAGGGAGTGAGGAAGAAAGACAAATTCTATTTGTCTGTCTATATACCAGACAATTAGAATAAAACTACAGTAGTGGGGCGCCTGGGTGGCTCAGTCGTTAAGCATTTGCCTTCGGCTCAGGTCCTGATCCCAGGGTCCTGGGATCGAGCCCCGCATCTGGCTCCCTGCTCGGCGGGAAGCCTGCTTCTCCCTCTCCCACTCCCCTTGCTTGTGTTCCTTCTCTCGCTGTCTCTGTCAAATAAATAAATAAAATCTTAAAAAAAAAAACAACTACAGTAGAACTGTAGTAATAGTTCAATGGCACATTTTTATGTCTGTTCTTTGTAACACTTTTAAACTTACCTATGTATGCATGTTATATGAAAGAAAACTTATGTTTTATCACAAAGAATGTTTCCAGCTTTATTGAGGTATAATTGACATGTAACATTGTATAAACTTAAGGTACAACATGTTGATTTGATTCATGTGCATACTGCAAAATATGGTTACCACAACAAGATTAGTTAACACTTTTATCACCTTACATAATCACCTTGTGTAGTGAAGGAGCGAGAACATATAAGATCTAGTCTCAGCATCTTTCAAGTATATACTCCGGTGTTAAGTATAGTAGGTGTATATCCCCAGAACTTATTCATCTTATAACTGGAAGTTTGCACATTTGACCAACATCTCCCCATTTCCTCCACCCTTAGCCCCCTGCAACCACAATTCTACTTTCTGATTTTATGAGTTCAGCTTTCTTGGATTCCACATATAAGTAAGATCACACAGTATTTGTCTTTCTCTTATTTCACTCAGCATAATGCCCTCAAGTTTCACCCACATTGGTGCAAGTGGTAGGACTTCCTCCTTTTTTAATGACTGGGTTAATAGTTCTATGTGTGTGTGGATGTGTGGATGTGTGCCTATACACCACATTTTCTTTATCCATTCACTCATTTATGGACATTTAGGTTGTTTCCATATTTTGGTTATTTTAAGTAGTGTTGCAATGAACATGGGAGTGCAGATACCTCTTTGAGATCCTGTTTTCATTTTCATCAGCTATATCCCCAGAAGTGGGATGGCTACATAATAGGATAGTTCTGTTTTTAATTTTTTGGAGAACCTCCATACTGTTTTCCATAGTGGCTGTATCAATTTACATTCCCATCAACAGTCCACCAGGGTTCCTTTTTCTCCAAATCCTCACCAAAAGCTGTTATCTCTTATCTTTATGATGACAGTCATTCTAACATATGTGCAGTGATATTTCATTATGGTTTTGATTTGCATTTCCCTGATGATTATATCACAAATAATTTTTAAATATCAATACTGGTGTATTTCTCTCAGATGTATAGATTTGTAATCCTCACCATTGGTTATGCCTAAATTGATGTGCTGTCTTTGAAAAAGCCATCACTACCCACATATCAATCAGTGAGTAGTGGTAAATTCTTCTTTCAAACTTTCCACATCCTAATGTTTTAGATGTTCCTTTGAAAACACTACATTGTTACATTTTCTTTACACTGTCCAACAGTCTTTGAGATTGAGATCATTTAACCAATGCACATTTTATGTCATTATCAAAATATTGGTTGTGACTTGATCATCTTATCTTTTCTATTTGTTCTATTTGTACTATCACAATTTGTTTTAATTTTGAATTTTTGGTCTCCTTCTAGACTGAATGTTCTTTTAATTAGCATCTCACTTCTTCCTCCAGTATTTTACAATTTTCTATTCTCCCAGATTTACTCTAGAAATTATAGCACACATCCTCAACTTATCAAAGTTGTATGTCCCTCTTCAGACAATTCAAAGACCAAAAGAGCCAATTTAACTTCATTTAACTTCCCCTTAACTCATATGATTTTTTTGTTGTGTATTTTAATTCTCTCAATTCAATTTATTAAATTTCATTATTATTTTATAAAGCCAAATTTCATTTAGATTTATGTACACATTTATCATCCTTTTTGCTCTTTATTGTTTCCTGTACCTGTGGGATCATTTTTCTCATACACAAATTAACTCTTTTAGTGCAGGTTTGTTGGTGATAAAGTCAGGTTTTGTTTGGCTTTGCTTTGTCTGATTTTTTTCCATTTTATTATACTCTGTTGTTTTAAGAATATTTCCATTGAGTATAAACTTATAGATAAGCAATTATTTTCATTCAATACATTGAATATAACATTTCACGATCTTCTGGCTTCCCCTGGTGTTGTAGATATTCTATCTAACTTTTGAAGGAAAGCTGTGTTTTTCCTCTTATATTACCAGTTTTGCAATTTTATTGTGATGTGTCCATGGTTTACTTTTTTTTTAAATTTACTTGGGATTCTTTGGACTCCTTGAATCTTTGGATTAAAATTTTCAGTCAGTTCTGAAAATCTTTCAGGCATCATCTCATCCAATATTGCTTCTGCTTCCTTCTTTCCTTTCCTTTTAGAACTCCATTAAACACCTGGAAAGTCCTCCCACTGTTTTCTTATGCTCCGTTCTTTATTTTAACCTGACTATCATGATTGCTTCTTCTGCCTCAACTTCCAAATTGGTAAGTCCCTCTTCTTTTGTATCCAATTCAGCAAATTCTTAGTTTCAGTTATTGTATTCTCAATTCATAATTTCAAGATGATTCTTTTTCAATTCTACTATTTCACCTTTGCATAGATTTTCAAGTATGGGTTTTTTTCCCTCAATGAAAATTATCATAAATATGTATTTATTTTTTTATTCAGTGGTATTGCAGTTTGCATCTGATAACTTAGATATCTTAGGTCCTGGTGGGCCTAATATTTCTTTTCAACTTCTTATTTACATATAATTTCAAAGCTACAAAGAATTTCTAAGAATTAAAGCAATACATAGAACATCCACATAACCTTTCCTTGATTCAATATTATTAATATTTGCCTCTTTGTGCTTTATCATTCTATTTATAAATATACATAATACATATAATTCTCTCAATATAAATATTATGTGTAATTATCTTTATATATGCTATATAGAATACAATTCTTCCCTGAACAATTTGAGAATAAGTTATACACATAATTCTACTCATAAAATCTTTAGGGTTTAGTTTCTAAGATGAGAATATTATCTTATATAACCACAAGACAGCTACCAATAAGTTAATTTAACATTATTATAATACTATAATGATTGAATGTTTGTGTCCCTCCAAAATTCATAACTTGAAATCCCAATCCCAATGTGATAGCATTTGGAGGTGGGGCCTTGGGGAGGTAATTAGGTCATGAGGATAATACCCTTATGAACAGAATTAGTGCCCTTATAGGAAGAGTTCATAGAGCTTGCTAGCTCTTTCCATCATATGAGGATACAGTGAAAAGTCAGCAGGCTCCAACCTAGAAGAGGTCTCTCCCCAGAACCCAACCATGCTGGCACTCTGATCTCAGACTTCTAGCCTCCAGAACCAAGAGAAGTAAATTTCCTTTGTTTATAAGTCACTCCTTCTATGGTATTTTGTTACAACAGCCCAAACTGACTTAAACAAATATTCTTATCTAGTCCTCCATCCAATATTGTTTTATGAATTGAGACAATACTGTCACTTTCTTTTTAAAGATTTATTTATTTGAGAGAGAGAGAGAGCAGGGGGAGGAGCAAAGGAAGAGGGAGAGAAATCCTTAAGCAGACTCCCCACCAAGGGCAGAGCCTGATGTGGGGCTTGATCCCAGGACCCTGAGATCGTGACCTGAGCCAAAATCAACAGTTGGATGCTTAATCAACTGAGCCATCCAGGTGCTGCAATAGTGTCACTTTTTACATGTTTTTCTCTCTGGTACAGAATCTAATTTAGAATCATGTATAGCATTTAGTTGTCATGACTCTTGAGTCTCCTTTAATTTGGGACATTTCCACATCTTTTGTCTTTTATGACACTGACACATTTAAACAACATAGTCTTGCTCTCCTTCTTTTAAATAGAATGACCTCATTAAGGTTTATCTGTTGTTTCTCAATGATTATAGTTACACGTTCTGAACCATACTATTACATAAATGATAGTCTCCCTCTCAGAACATTGTATCAAGAGGTACGCGATGACCATCTGCCCTTCATTGACAATGTTAACTTTGATGACTTGTCAATGTGTGTCTGGTTTGAATGCGTACTGAATATTACACATGACAAATTATTCCCTAAAACATTTAAAACCTAAGATGATATTTCCTTCACAGAGGATTTTCATTTTCTTCTGCCAGACACTCAGGATGCTAGCCAGCTTGAACCCCCTTAATCTGATTTCAAGGCTTGTGGATTCCAGGCTACCCATACAACATGCAGGTGGATTGCAAGTTGATGCAAGGACAGGTTTGCTTCCAACAAAATTCCTCTTAAGCTTCAGCTTCTTAAAAGTCCAGTCCCAAAAGAGGGATAGTTAGTTAGTGACTCCCCCTATGGAGGGTCTTGGATTGCACCCAGACCCACGAGATCACCAAGATTGCAACTCAGTCTCTCAGACATTTTTCTTCGGGATGATAAAAATATGCTCGAATGGTAGGTGCATATCTCTCCCAGATTTCAGCACTATAATCCTCCATGACCTTTGTTACTTTTAAGATTTAATTTTCTTTTAAATTTCATGCAATTTTTGTTGGTGGTGGAAAAGGTGGTTCGAATTAATGTGTGCATCACCATTGGAAGTTATGTTTAACAGAAAATGATCTGCCCATTGTTATCTAAGGGCCACTGGGCAATTTTTGCATTCAGCCAAATAATAATGACGTTTGTTCTGTTCCCTTGGACTCTATACACCTCTTCTCACAAAAACTAACCCAGAAATAAGGAGTGGCAGCTTCCAAGAAATGCAGAAAGCTGAAGTTTATTTAAAGTAAGCCAAATGAAGTGGATGTAATTTCTTTTTGTATCCTCAACAACTTTTGTTAGGGTCATGATCAGTCCTTATATGTAGTTGCAGAGAAGAAATGTGTAGACATGTGAGTCAGCACTCTCTTCTACTGATCACATTGATTCAGTCACATCACCCAAATTGCGACCTTTCCCAGAGTTATGAAAAAAGAGCTTCACTCCATTTCTGGCATCTCTAATTTGGAGATTGCCAGCTATGGGGTAAGGAGGTGGGAGTGTGAGATGTGAGTAGGAGAAAGAGAAACTGCCTGAGAATGAAACCAAGCAGAAGCTAGCCGTAATACAATGATGCAGGGTTACAGAATCCCTCCATATCATTGGTAGAAACCTTGATCCTGATATAACTGAATTTACCCCTTGGGTCACTCAGTGATACAAACCAATAAATTTTTCTAAGCTATTTTGAATTGGAATTCTGTCTCTGGCAACTCAGAGTCCAGACTGATTAAAACATTTTAAATTCTATGTCCACAATAAAATTCTATGTGTAACTACAGAGTATGTCTCCTCTCAGAACTTGCAGGTCAGTGAGTAATAACCAAATGAGGAGGAGAAGGCATATAAAATGATAAATTGTGTAGTAGGGATTAAATATAAACAGAAGAAAAGTTGCAAATGTTAATTGCACATTTAATTTTCATGTAATCAAATCTTTCAGTGTTTTTATTATTGATAAATTGCCTTAGGAAAAATAAAATGCATATACATGATAAGTGTACAATACTGCTCCCCAGTGAGTCCACAGCACTTTGGTTTCTGCCATTATCCTTATATAGCACGTAGAATCAAAAGTGAGACCTTAGCAAACAAGATAATTCGTATTCAGAAGTGCTTGAACATAGCTGAAGTGTTTCTATTCCCTGTTTCCAAGACCACTATTCTCTCTCTAGTGGATCTCTGAAATAGCCTCTACATCATTTCCTACTGGGCCTTTTTGTTCCTATTGTGAGCCCTACAGCCTGGCAGCCAGAAACCCATCAACCCATCTTCCCAGTCAAACCCTCCAACTGTTGACAATCCTTTCTACAGCCGACAAAGGGTTTATTTTCCTTACCTCTCCAATCTCACCTCCCATCATTCTTCCTTACTCATTCCTTCCAGTAGCACCAGGTTGTCTAAAGTGTCTCTGACATACCAGGCGTATTCCTTCCACAGCATCTCTGCCTTGAGGATTCGTCCCCAGATAGTAATGTAGTAACATAACATGGTCCTTCTTTTAATTCAGGTCTCTTCTCAATATCACATCTTCTGAAACACCTTTCTTAACCACCCTACCTAAAACCTAAAGCTCATTCTTCCATCAGTATTTATACCCTTCCTCTGCTTTTGTTTTTATTATTTTTTAAGATTTTATTTACTTTTTTTTCGAGAGAGAGAGTGAGCTGGAGCAAGGAGAGGAGCAGAGGGAGAGGGACAAGCAGACTCCTGGCTGAGTGTGGAGAGCCCAACATGGGGTTTGGCAGAGCCTCAATCCCATGACCCTGAGATCATGACCTGAGTCGAAATCAAGAGTCAGAGACTTAATCTACCAAGCCACCCAGGAGCTCCTGCTTTTGTTTTTATTCATAGCACTCACACTACCTAGTGTGCTTTTCTTATATGTTGACTCTTTCCTCCTTCCCCTGTCCTGCCCCCACCCCCAGTCCTACTACCTCCCTCCCCAACTAAAATGTAAATTCCATGAGAATATAGAGGCTTTGTTGCATTCATTGCTGCATTCTCAGTCCTCAGAACAGTACCTGGCACATAATAGGGACTAAACAAACTATAGTTGAATATAGAAGCATAATTGAAGCTAAATATTTTTAAATTTTTTTAAGCTAAGCTTAAATTTATTTATATAAATATAAATTTATTTTAATTTATTAAATATAAATTTAATTTATATAAATTAAATTTATTTATTTAATAAACAAATAAATAAGTACTCTGTGAGGAAAATACTGGCTCACCAGTGCAAATATAAGTTGCTCAGTGAAAATAATGCATCCCATTGAAAAAAATTAAATTATAAACAATGTTGCACATTGCTAAAAGAAAAACAGTTCACTTTTGATGTCTACACAGAAAATCTTTTATATGTATTTGTTTATTGTTTCTGTGGTATGCACATGACATTTCTGTTAAAACTAATACTTACTGCATGTGTACAATATCCAAATATTCATTAATTCACTATTCAGTTGAATTGCAGTTCACACTTGTTTTGGACAACAGCATTTACTGAAAAAATGTGAATAAAATATATAAATAGAGAAAAGACTCTATACACTGTTTCCTAATTATGGTATACCTGTTTGAAAAATGAAAATATAATATTAAATTTGCTATGTATTTTCCAGATTAAATTTTTCAAAATCATCAACTTAAATCTTTTTTCAAGTTACTATTATCTTTTCACTCTTCGTTGTGAATGAATTGGGCTCTTGAAATTATAATGCGACTTGAAGGCATAAGACAGATGTTCAGTATTTTCCAACTCTTTAGATGACTGAGATTAGAAAGCAGCCTAAATAATTTTTAAGAGGCAGGTCCATGTCACTATGAACACTAGAACATATAACTGTGCACATAACATACACTAATTTTGCCACACACACAAAGTGGCTCATAAATATGACGTAATACCCAAGAAGTGGGTACATAATTCTAAGGTGCATAAACTCTTAAATTTCCATCTTTCCTATGTTTGTATATTATCTATTTCTTCCTTCTGAGAAGTTTTGAAAATCTTGCTATTTATTTGGGATCTTATAGTACATTTAGTTTTGAGCTAGCGCTGGATGTATAAAAAGTAACTGAAAAGAAAGCAAAGCAAATGTGATGAAAGAAGAACTGAGTAATCATGATGAATGCCGAATCTAACCTTTCTGTTCTGGAGCATCGAATAACAAATATAGACCAAGTCACATTTAATAGTCTTCAGTCATACGCTATGAGAAGTCAGTTTCTTGAAATACAACATTAATGTATTTAGTTTTTAAAAAAGTCATGACTGTGATTCATGGCCCCTTGGACGTTAGGCTAGGTCCTGCCAGGTAAATTACTTTTGCAACTGGTAAAGCTACAGATATAAATATGACAATGAATATGACATTAAAAGAGCTAGGAAACAAGGTTTCAGGTGTAAGTCCTCAGTTCAAACAGGAGTTAATCTTTGAGTTTCTGAATACTGAAATCTTTGCTTTAGATATTTTTGGATATTTTTCAGAATTTTATATACATGAAAATGATCAGCCATCCTAAATATTTGTCAAGCCACTGATGGCATTATAGCTTTCAAATCCTATCTGAGTTACAGGGGAAAATTAAGTAGAGGATGTCATTTTCCCATCACCAGCTAAAAAAGAGAAATAAACTATCACCTTAAAATGAGGCTTTAAAAAAAATCTAATAGTAGGAATGCACTCAACTCCTCACTCCCATTCTCCCTTCCCCTCACACCAAAAAAAAAGGTTTGGTTAGCAGCCAAATCTCTTAATTTCATTTTTAAACGGACTACACGGAAGGAATCTTATTGGAGGCTTTTCAAATTTGATTTTTAAAAATCCCTTACTTCATTTCTCTATTTTAAATTGAAATGTGAAATAATAAAACAGCATAGTAAACTATATGATGAAGAACATGGATAAGACAGAAATTATAGCCAAAGTTGGAGGAAGATGGAGTTGTTTTTCCATTTATTAGACTACCCTGGGCCTGTTCACTTGAAATCTCCTTTCTCATGATAGATATAGATACACATATTCATATATATGTATACATACACATATGTATGTACATGTGTGTATGTATGTATATTATAAATTTCACCTCCTTTATTTTGTTCAGCAGAAGGGAAAAAGTTGAAAACTCAATCACTTTATGCTACAAGCCTATAAACAAAAGTAGTACACTTTTTGTTTGAGGCTCTGGTGTTGGATTCTTGGCTCTATCAAAAACTCACTTTTAAGTCTTAGAAATATTACCTAACATTTATCTTTTTTTTTTAAGGTTTTATTTGTTTATTTGAGAGAGAGAGTGCACACAAGCAGGGGGAGCGACAGGCAGAGGAAGAGGGAGAAGCAGGTTTCTGGTGGAGCAGGGAGCCTGATGCAGGGCTGGATCCCAGCACCTGGGATCATGACCTGAGCCGAAGGCAGCTGCTTAACGGACTGAGCCACTCAGGTGCCCCACCTAACCTTTATCTTGTTCTTAGTTTCAACATCTGTAAAATGGAAATGTTAATGACATCTACCTCCTAAGGTTTTGCTAAGCATTAAGTCATATTATGCCCATAAAATGATTAGCAATTCTGTTCTATCAGAGTAACACTCCCAAAATTATTTACTCTTATTATTTCCAATGAAAAGCTCAATGAGACAGGAACTATTTTCCCGTTTACTAAAATGATATTTTGACTTCATTTTCAAACTTTGTTATGTCACCCCTACTCCTAATCATGGACTGAACATTTAATTATAAATGTTATTTTATTTTATTTTTTATAAATGTAATTTTAAATGCATATGTTTTTAGAGCTTGAAAAGCTATTGAAGGTCTTTTTAATAAAAATACTCACAACTTGAAGCTATCACCTGGCGTTGGTGGGAAATTTGGAAGAGCTGAGAGTGAAATCTCTGAGCTTGGCTAGTAAAAGACAAGGGGAGGGATGATCTTGGCAGTGATATGGCTAAAATGTACAATAGAGGGAGGTTTCAGCACTTATAAGAAAAACAGAGGGGTGAGTGGGTGGCTCAGTCAGTTAAGAATCTGCCTTCTTGGGGTGCCTGGTTGGCTCAGTCGTTAAGTGTCTGCCTTAGGCTCAGGGCGTGATCCCAGAGTCCTGGGATCGAGCCCCACATTGAGCCCCACATCGGGCTCCACATAGGGCTCCCTGCTCCGCTGGGAGCCTGCTTCTTCCTCTCCCACTCCCCTGCTTGTGTTCCCTCTCTCACTGGCTGTCTGTCTCTCTGTCAAATAAATAAATAAAATCTTAAAAAAAAAAAAAAAAAGAAAAGAATCTACCTTCTTCTGCTGGGGTCATGATCTCAGGTCCTGGGATCTAGCCCCACATCGGGCTCTCCGCTCAGTGGCAGGTCTGCTTCTCCCTCTCCCTCTGTGGTCTCTCTCGCTTTCACTCTCTCAAATAAATAAATAAATAAATAAATAAATAAACTCTTTCAAAAAAATAAGCAAAACAGGATGTATTCTTTAAAATCTGACCGAGTGTCAGATGATAGTCCTGGCAGGCTATGGATGGGGCATTGTCCAAAGCAAGTCCTTTAGAAAGCATTTCTTTCCACTGTGACTTCAAAATGATCCCATTACTACTGGTGCACCGTCTCAGAACATAACATCTTTATTATGAAGAAATTCGAAATCAGTTCATTTGACAAGAAAGATAAGTAGATAGAACTGTAAAACAGTGCTTCAAACATGAGGTGACACTCTTCTCATTGCAGTCTCCTTGAAATTAACTGTGAGCTTAATACTTTGAAGATGATGTGATAATCAACTGGGCAAAGATAACAAGATAGTCTATGATATAAAATGCACTTCAATAAAGAGAGATAATGCCACCACATTCATTTTCCAAAGAGCTGGTGGGTGAAAAAACATACTTCACATTTTCCCTTCCTACTTCTCTTCAACTTAACAAACTAACTCATATGTTAAAAAAAAAAAAAAAAAAAGCGGAGGGGAGAAGTATTTTTCTCATTATATTTTAGTTATTTGCCTTTTCTTAAAGATATACAACTGTCATGGGCAATCTTACCTAATGTCCATCTATCCCACAGGTTATGCCTATGTGCATGATATATTTGCTTTGTTATTAACTTTCCCTGCATATATTTTAATGAAATATGTAGAATTTAATTAAGAATTAGGAGACAGTCTGATTTGGCTTAGAGTGTTTGAGAAGGAGAAAAATCAGCATGATGGAAGCTTAGTGAGCAGAGGGGAGAATGTCAGGAGATGAAGTCTAAGAAGAAGGCAAAAGGCATGTTCAGGACTGTTCAAAATATCTGAATTTTTCTTCCAAAGAGAAAAAATATCTATCACGAGGCATGAGATTGAAAGGAAGCTCAGTGATTAAGATGTCTTTTGATGTATAGAAGGGAGTGGGAGAGCACCTGTGAAGAGAACATGCATGGCACTGCACATCCCAGGATGAACTCACCCATACATAAAAGATGAAAAATCTCACATCACTGAATAGTGGTAGAGAAGTTAACCATCAAAAGCTATGATTTATATTCAGTGTAAAATATCAAAGACAAAAGGGAAAATCTAATTATGTTTTTAATTTTTTTAATTTAAAATGTTGTAAAATATTCTAGAAAATTAGGGATGAAAAGATAGG